>NW_012110807.1:1477935-1479610 GCF_000951045.1 Mandrillus leucophaeus | reverse complement strand
AAAGACGGGGTTTCACCATGTTGGCCAGGCTGGTCTCGAACTCCTGACCTCAGGTGATCCACCCACCTCAGCCTCCCAAAGTGCTGAGATTTACAGGTATGAGCCACTGTGCCTGGCCAAAATTTACCGTCTTTCACATGTATAGTCCAGTCATGTTAAGTACATTCACCGATCTCCAGAATTCTTCATCTTGCAAAAAACGGATACTCTATACCTATTCCACAACTCTCTATTTCTTCCAGCTCCTTACCTCCACCCCTTGCCAACCACAGTTCTGCTGTCTTTGTGAATCTGACTACTCTAGAGATTTTTATATCTGGAATCATATAGTATTTACCTTTTTGTGACTGACTTATTTCTCTTAGCGTAATGTCCTCGAGGTTGCTCTTTGCTTATTTCTGTTTTTTGTTTTTTTGAGACAAGGTCTCCCTCTGTCACCCAGGTTGGAGTCAGTGGCATAGTCAAAGCTCACGGCAGCCTCGACCCCTGGGCTCAAGCAATCCTCCCAGCTCAGCCTCCCTAGTAGCTGGGACTACAGGCATGCACCACCATGCCTGGCTAATCATTTTATTTTGTGCAGAGATAGGGTCTCACTATATTGACCAGGCTGGTCTGGAACTCCTGGACTTAAATGATCCTCTCACCTCAGCCTCCCAGAAATTCTTTATATCTTCCGAATATTAATCCATTTTCAAATATATGGTTTACAAATAGTTTCATTCTGTGGGTTGTCTTGTCACATTTTTTATAGCGTCCTTTGGTGCACAAAAAGTTTTAATTTTGATAAAGTCCAGTTTATTTTTTCTGTTTTGTTGCCTATGCTTTCAGCATCCAACGATATCCAAGAAATAACTGGCAAATCCAATATCACGAAGATTTCCTCTATGTTTTCTTCTAAGAGTTTTATATTTTTAGCTTTTCTATTAGAGCTTTGATCTATTTTATTTTTGTGTATAGTGTAAGACAAAGGTCCAGCTTCATTCTTGTGCATGCAGATACCCAGTTTTCCCAGAAACCACTGTTTGAAAAAACTGTCCTTTTTCCATTTCTCCAAAGAAGGTACACAGCCAGCCAGCATGCGAACAGATGCTCAGCATCATTAGCCATCCAGGGAGTGTAAATGAAAATCACAGTGAGATTCACTTCACACCCACCAGGGTGACTGTAATCAGAAAGACAGATGATGACAAGTGTTGGTGAGGACATGGAGAAACTGGCACCCACATACACCGCTGGTGGGAATGGAAAAGGGGGCACCTGCCCTGGAAAAGCTTGACAGTTCCTCAAAAGAGTAAGTGTAGAGCTACCATATGATCCAATAATTCTACCCCTAGAGACAAAGGGTAGAATGTTTTTCTTTTTTTTATTTTTGAGACAAAAGAAATAAAAACCAGGCTGGGCGCAGTGGCTCACGCATATAATCCCAGCACTTTGGGAGCCCAAGGTGGGTGGATCACGTGAGGTCAGGAGTTCGAGATCAGCCTGGCCAATATGGTGAAACCCCGTCTCTACTAATCATACAAAAATTAGTCAGGCGTGGTGGTGTGCACCTGTAATCCCAGCTACTCAGGAGGCTGAGGCAGGAGAATCACTTGAACCAGGAGGTGGAGGTTGGAGTGAACCAAGATTGCGCCACTGTACTCCAGCCTGGGTGAGAGAGAGAGAGAGACTGTCT
>NW_012110807.1:1473517-1473865 GCF_000951045.1 Mandrillus leucophaeus | reverse complement strand
TCCTGGGCTCAAGCAATCTTCCCCTCTCAGCTCCCCAAGCAGCTAGGACAACAGGTGCAAGCCACCATGACCAGCTAATGTTTGTATTGTTTATAAGCAGGAGGTCTCCCTATGTTGCCCAAGCTGGTGTCAAACTCCTGGGGTCAAGTGATCCTCCCTTGGCCTCCCAAAGTGCTGGGATTACAGACATGAGCCACCATGCTCTGCCAGAACTGTACAGTTTCAATAGGCAAATTATATGGTATGTGAATTATATCTCTTTAAAGCTGTTTAAAAAATAAACAAGATAGGGCCGGGAGTGGTGGCTCACGCCGAGTATCACTCTGTTGCCCAGGCTGGAGTGCAATG
>NW_012110807.1:1472034-1472427 GCF_000951045.1 Mandrillus leucophaeus | reverse complement strand
TTAGCCAGGGTGACTCTTCGAAAGTGCTTGCCCTCTGTGTTAAGTATGGAGATTACAGAAGTGAGCCAGGAGGGTACAAGATCAAGATTTAAAAAAATTATATTTCTATACACAATAAACAGTTCAAAAATAAAATTAAGGAAAGAACTTCATTTACAATAGCATCGACACAATGAAATACTTAGTAATAAATGTAACAGCTACAAAACTTGTACTCTGAAAACTATAAAATATTGAAAGAAATTAAAACCTAAATAAATGGAAAGACATCCCATATTTGTGGATTAAAAGACAATATTGTTGCCGGGTGCGGTGGCTCAAGCCTGTAATCCCAGCACTTTGGGAGGCCGAGACGGGCGGATCACGAGGTCAGGAGATCGAGACCATCCTGGC
>NW_012110807.1:1471586-1471984 GCF_000951045.1 Mandrillus leucophaeus | reverse complement strand
CCTAACCTCAAGTGATCCACAGCCTCGGCCTCCCATCGTGCTGGGATTACAGGTGTGAGCCACTGCGCCCAGCCCCTTTCTTCCCTGTTCTAGACTGGATTCTTCAGGCTTGTGGTTTAGGCGGGACTGACCCCTACTCCTAGCCCTAAACTTGGCCCTTGATTAGCTGAAGCTTAACACACCCCTTTTCTCTCCTCCCTGCCCCTTGTGTTAATTGGTTCAAGAATAGACAAACGACCCCCTTCAGGCCAATCTGGGCCAGTGAGACCCAGTTCCTAAGACTTGATTGGCAGGGTCGGGGTAGGGAAGAAGTGGGTTTTTTTCAGCAAGATAGGAACACTGAGTAGAAGCCCTAAGCTGCTGCCTTCAGCCAAGCAGAGTGCCTTCCTGGGAATGGC
>NW_012110807.1:1471191-1471536 GCF_000951045.1 Mandrillus leucophaeus | reverse complement strand
ATTGATGTACAAATTCAATGTCATTTCTATCAAAATCTCAGATGGCTTCTTTGCACAAATTCACAAGCTGAAGCTCATATGCAAACACAAGGAATCAAGAACAGCAAAAACAATGTTGGGAAAAAACGGATAGAGTTAATGAACTCATTTCTCAGTGAGTTTTTTTGTTTGTTTGTTTTGAGACAGAGTCTTGCTCTGTTGCTCAGGCTGGAGTGCAGTGGCGCAATCTTGGCTCACTGCAACCTCTGCCTCCTAGGTTCAAGTGATTCTCCTGCCTCAGCCTCCCAAGTAGCTGGGATTACAGGCATGTGCCACCATGCCTGGCTAATTTTTGTATTTTTAGTA
>NW_012110807.1:1467920-1470648 GCF_000951045.1 Mandrillus leucophaeus | reverse complement strand
TGATCTTGGCTCACTGCAACCTCCACCTCCCAGGTTCAAGCGATTCTCCTGCCTCAGCAGTAGTGGGGACTACAGGCATGTGCCACCACGCCCAGCTAATTTTTGTAGTTTTAGTAGAGGCGGGGTTTCACCATGTTGGCCAGGCTGGTCTCGATCTCCTGACCTCAGTTGATCTGCGCGCCTTGACCTCCCAAAGCGCTGGGATTACGGGAGTGAACCACGGCGCCCAGTCTGGTTGCCCATTTTTATGGTTATTCCTTGATGATATGTCAAACAAACGGTGGATTATTCATGCCTCCCCCTTTTAAACCCTACAGGATAACTTCCTGACGTTGCCATGGCATTTGTAAACTGCCATGGTGCCGGTAGGAGTGTAGCAGTGAGGATGGCCAGAGGTCACTCTCGTCGCCATCTTGGTTTTGGTGGGTTTTGGCTGCCTTCTTTACTGCAACCTGTTTTATCAGCAAGGTCTTTATGACCTGTATCTTGTGCTGACCTCCTGTCTCATCCTGTGACTCAGAATGCCTTCACCGTCTGGGAATGCAGCCCAGTAGGTCTCAGCCTTACTTTACCCAGCGCCATTCAAAATGGAGTTGCTCTGGTTCAAACGCCCTGATGGAAGGAACACACGAGGCATTGGGGAGCCTGAGGGTAACAGTCTCTCTGGAGCATCTGGGAAGGCTCCCCAGATAATGTTGGGGCAGAATTCTGAAAGAGGAGTAGGGAGTAATCAGGGAAGGAAGGGCAGCGCTGTCACAGGGAGGATTGAGACAAAGTGTCCCTCCTGCGAATCTGCAGAGGAATTCATTCATCAGCAGCCGTGGCCTAAGAGAGCTCTGCAGGCAGGCGGGCAGCCAGGTGGGACGCATTAGCGAGGGTCCCAACCCAAAGCCAACACCAAGGGCGTAAGAGGGGGCTGAGTTGGCTCTGCCCCCAGATTAGCTCATCCTCCCATCTTGCTCTTTTTTATTCTGAGATAGAGTCTCGCTCTGTGATTGCTGGAGTGCAGTGGCACGATCTCGGCTCACTGCAGTCTCTGCCTCCTGCGTTCAAGCGATTCTCCTGCCTTACCCTCCTGAGTAGCTGGGATTACAGGCACACCCCACCATGCCCGGCTAATTTTTGTATTTTTAGTAGAGACCGGGTTTCACCATGTTGGCCAGGCTGGTCTCGAACCCCTAACCTCAGGTGATCTGCCTGCCTTGGCCTCCCAAAGTGCCGGGATTACAAGCGTGAGCCACCGTGCCGAGCACTTCTCGTCTTATTCTAAGGTGAGGTCCGAGGGGATCACCCAGGAACCCTGCCTGGGGAGTCTGGGTGTGCTGTTTCCTGGGCCAAGTCCTTTCCAGCTAGCACTCTGGGTTTTGGCTGGAAGCAAACCTTCCAGGCCTGAGCCCGGGATGAGGCTGATTTTGTTGTTTTTGGGGAAAAGCTCCTTTGCCTCATCTAGAGTTCCCATTCTAGAGGGCTCCTTTGCCCTCCCTGTTTTTCGGTGAGTTTGCCTCTTTCTCCTGCCTTTTTACTGTCCAGGCCTCATAAAATCCATCAGTGGGTGGCTGCATTGATTTTTAATCATGTTTTACCTCTGTAGAATGAGTCTCTCTGGACCCTTTGGAACTGCTTTGAGCATCAGGCATCCAGAGCGTCTTGCACTGGGCGATTCAGACAGAATTATGAACGACGCTGCATTACTCCCCTGGAGGGGCCTGCTGGGAGCCCTGTCCATGCGGCAAAGCAGGCAAGTGTCTAGGGCCACTCAGGAGGCAAAGGGCCCAATTGATGCAGGACCTTCCAGGCTAAGGGCTGAACCTCACCCTGTAGATGATCAGAGACAGTTGGTAACGACTGGTGCTTAAGTCACCCCCAAGCCACAAGCCCATGTGGAAGATGCTTAAATCTACATATTCCCTTCTTTCTAGTCTATTTTCATTCTGTCTACCCAGTGGCCAGCAAGACGCTGTCACCAGCTTGGTGTTGACAGGTATCTTAGTCTGTGTGGGCTGCTATGGTAAAATACCATAGACTGAGTGGCTTATAAACAACAGAAGCTTATTACTCACGGTTCTGGAGGCTGGGAAGTCCAAGACCAACATGTCTGCAGATTCCATGTCTGGTGAGGACCTCTTCCTCATTGCCGTCTTCTCACTGTAATCTCACATGGCAAGATTTCCTTGGGGCCTCTTATTTGTTTTTTGGGACAGAGTCTCACTCTGTTACCCAGGCTACAGTACAGTGGCATGATCTCAGCTCACTGCAACCTCTGCCTCCTGGGTTCAAGTAATTTTCCTGTCTCAGCCTCCTGAGTAGCTAGGACTACAGGCACATGCCACCATGTCTATTTTTTGTATTTTTAGTAGAGACAGGGTTTTACCATATTGATCAGGCTGGTCTCAAACTCCTGACCTCAGATGATCCACCCATCTCAGCATTCCAAAGTGCTGGGATTACAGGTATGAGCCACCACGCCCGGCTGGGACCTCTTTTTAAGGGCACAAATCCCATTCATGACAGCTCCATCCTCATGACCTGATCACTTCCCAAAGGCCCCATCTCCTCACAGCATCATCTTGGGAGTCAGTATTTCAACAAAGGAATTTAGGGGAGGCCGGTGTGGTGGCTCATGCCTGTAATCCCAACAGTTTGGAAGGAAGAGGCAGGATGATAGCTTGAGGAGCCCAGGAGTTCAAGACCATCATGGACAACATAATGAGACCTGTCTCTGTATTTA
>NW_012110807.1:1459770-1466296 GCF_000951045.1 Mandrillus leucophaeus | reverse complement strand
TTTATTTGTTTTTGGAGACAGGGTCTCACTCTGGTTGCTCAGGCTGGAGTACAGTGGCATGATCTCAGCTCACTACAGCCTTGACCTCCTGGACTTGGGTGATTCCCCCACCTCAGCCTCCTGAGTAGCTGGGACTACAGGCATGTGCCACCATGCCTGGCTAATTTTTTTGTATTTTTAGTAGAGACGGGTTTTGCTATGTTGCCCAGGCTGGTCTTGAACTCCTGGACTCAAGCAATCTGCCTGCCTTGGCCTGAGTGCTGGGATTACAGGCATGAGGCCTAATTTGAAACATTCTTCCTCTCTGTTCCTCGAAATCCACACAAAGTCCTGTCTGACCACCTGCAGAGGGTCAGTCTTCAAAGGCCAGTCAGGAATCCTGGGCTGAACGTGGAGTCTCAGGCAGGGCGGGCGGGAGCCAGGCACCACCATCGGCACAGCAGCTAATGAATGAGGTCTCGAGGCAATTGAGGATGAAGGGCACCTGCAAATGACAGGTGTTCGCCGGTGTCTGGACCCCAGGAAGGGGATGTCAACCTCCATCTGTGGAACCTCAGGAGCTTTGCTGGTGGGGTCCCCCCAGGCCCTCCTACAGCTGCTTGGAGGAAGAGGCTATGGGGGTGGAGGGCTGGTAAAGGGAGGCTGACTTACCCACACAGCAAGCGCTTGGTAGCCCTAAACACTGAGACCCCTCTGCCTTCTGCCAACCCCAGCAAGGTGCCCACAAAACTGGGCAGAGTAACATGGTGGGTCACAACAGAACACACATCTCTTTGTAGCTAGATTTTGTTTGTTTGTTTGTTTTTTGAGACTGAGTCTCACTCTGTTGCCCAGGCTAGAGTACCATGGTATGATCTCGGCTTATTGCAACCTCCACCTCCCAGGTTCAAGCAATTCTCCTGCCTCAGCCTCCTGAGTAGCTGGGATTATAGGCGCCCACGACCAACTCTGGCTAATTTTTGTATTTTTAGTGGAGACGGGATTTTGCCATGTTGGCCAGGCTGGTCTCAAACTCCTGACCTCAGGTGATCCATGCACCTTGGCCTCCCAGAGTGCTGGGATTACAGGCGTGAGTCACCGTGCTCAGCAATTACAGGCTTTTTGTACCACATAGTGAGCCCAGCATGCACAGAGAGGGGCTCAGGTAAGCCTGACTTGAATCCTTTATGGCTGGTTACCAGCTGTGTGACCTGGTCGCCAGCTCCTCAACCTCTCTGGGCCTCGCTGCCTAACCCACAGAATCCTGCAAAGGCTCAGCGAGCTGATGCACAGAAGGACCTGGTGCCCTGTCTGGCACACAACCAGGCGCAGTAAGTGGTAGCTGCCATTTTTGCCACTGGACTTACTAATTACCAAGGCTACGCCAAGTTCAAGTCTAAAAGCAAGAGCCACTAAAGGACTCCAGAGAAGGCAGCATGTCCTGCTTTCTCTCCTGGTCAATTCTGATGCCTCAAGACTGGCCCCCAACTTAGAACTGTTTGTTTGTTTATTTTGAGATGGAGTCTCACCCTGTTGCCCAGACTGGAGTGCAGTGGTGTGATCTCGGTTCACTGCAACCTCCGACTCCAGGGTTCAAGCGGTTCTCCTGCCTCCACCTCCTGTGTAGCTGGGATTACAGGCGCCCGCCACCACGCCTAGCTAATTTTTGTATTTTTAGTAGAGATGGGATTTCCCCATGTTGGTCAGGCTGGAATTAGAACTGTTAAATAGCACACAGCGTCTCATCTGGAAGGAACCTTAAAGCCCCTCATTGTACAGACAGGGAAACCGAGGCCCAGAGAGTGAGAGCGATGGTCTCAGTGTGCACCAGAGGTTCGTGGGCTTGGAGCCCAGACAGTCGCCTGGGCATTATTGGATTCCATGTGTGGCTGACCTTGAGGATGGACTTCATGTCATTGCCAAAGGGCAGCTGGGGTAGGGGACCTAAGAGGCCACGTCCATCCATTCAGCAGTGTTGTTGTGGCTTCACTCTCAGTTGGGCATGGGGCAGGCAGCAGTGACAAGACACACACAGCCCTGCCCTCATGGGGTGGGGCTCCTGGATTGGCCCACATACAACTCATGTATGGGGGCTGAGACCCTGGGAGGGCTGGGCCAGGACCTGTCACTTGGATCTGTCTCAGGGAGTCCATATCTCAGCCCTGGCTTGGGAAACCAGCAGGTGTCACCCTAATGAGCAGTGCTGGGATAGGCCAGATGGCGGGGAGCTCCCTGGCACCAGAGTGCAGAGGGGCTGCGGTGCCTGGCTCCTCCTCCCAGCTCATGGTCTGAGCGTCTCTGAGCTTGGCCCTGGGAGATCCCGCTGCTTGGAGGCTCAACTATGAACCTGGTCAAATCATCCACCCCACACCAGGAGAAGCAAAGCCCCAGGTCACCTTCTCCCGTCTGAAACATGAGCACATTGGACCTGGTGGTCTTTGAAGTGTCCCTCACAGCTTTGAAGGTTCTCAAATCCTATAATAGATGGCATTTGGGGTGTCTACCCAGCACCCCCTTTCCTGAGGGTAGACCTCTGGAGCCATAGTGACATGATCCCACCCTCGTTGGCCACAGCTGATTAGACTGTGCCAAACACCTGGCTCATGTGGGCCATTCAGATCCTCCCTCCCAGATTCGGGTGCTGTGACTCAGCCGTCAGTCTGGTGGGCAGGTGAGCTGGGGGGAAGGTGAGATCCAGGCGGGGGCAGAGGCTCATTGAAAGCTGTCTACAGAGACAGAAACTGCCCTGATAGCTGGGCTCCTGGAACTTTTCCTTTAGCCTCTCCCCACCATTCATTCCCCATACTTGCAGACAAAGCACCTAAGTTACTTTGAGGCACCTCTCCAGCCACACCCCTGCCTACTGGGAGCAGCCTTGGCGAAACTGTCCAGCAAGCTACCCTGCTTACCTCCTGTCCGGTGTGGTCCTGTGACCCCTGCATAGCTTCTCCTGGAACTTACTTATTTATTTATTTTGAGACGGAGTCTCGCTCTGTCGCCCAGGCTGGAGTGCAGTGGTGGGATCTTAGCTCACTGCAACCTCTGCCTCCTGGGTTCAAGCGATTCTCGTGCCTCAGCCTCCCGAGTAGCTGGGATTACAGGCATGCGCCACCATGCCCGGCTAATTTTTGTGTTTTTAGTAGAGATGGGATTTCACCATGTTGGCCAGGCTGGTCTCAAACTCCCAACCTCAAGTGATCCACCCGCCTCGGCCTCCTAAAGTGTTGGGATTACAGGCGTGAGCCACCGTGCCCGGCCTCCTAGGATTGAATTTTGAGCAAACAGCTCCACAGAGGGAGGAGAACGGCCAAGGCTGATGGCTGTGTCCAGGGCTGAGAGCTGTGTCCTGGGCTGATGGCTGTGTCCTGTACTGGCAGCCTGGGGATCCCATGCCCTTGTTCCTGCTGTGTCCACCTCAGATCCTGCAGATTCCCAGGCCCTGCCCCTCCTCCTTCCCTGAGCGCTTCCACACGCATGTTGCCAATTCTGCTGCCACCTTTGGTCTCTGTTGCAGGCCGCCCTAGAGCCCGGGTGGTTGGAGAGAGGAACCAGCTCCCTCCCAGTGGCTGTCGTCACTGTGGGTGCCCTGGCTGACTCTCCTGCCTTTCTGTAAGGTTCCCCTTTTTGCTTCACTGGCTTGGGAGCTTCTAGCCTTGCAAACAAAGATTCCCTGACCTTCCTTCAGACACAGATGAAAGCCGTGAGTGAGAACATGGCAGGCACTGGGGAACACAGCCAGCTCCCCCGGCCCCCAGGAGAGGCTGTGCAGTTCAGCCCACCATTGCCCCATGCTGGGATACCAGGAGGCCATGGCCAGCTGCCCAGAGTGAGAAGAGCGTCACTTGGATCCTCACCAAAGCCTCGAGACTCACTGGGGAAGGTGAAGTTCAGAGAGGGCACGTCTTCCCCAGGCAGCAAGAGGCTTCGAGGACCGGAACACACTGCCTGATGGCCTGATGGCTCCCTGGAAAGACAGCGAAGAGGTCCCTTCTCACATGCAGGGCACCTAAGAAAACCGAGGAGGGGCTGGGCACGGTGGCTCATGCCTGTAATCCCAACACGTTGGGAGGCTGACGTGGGCAAATCACCTGAGGTCAGGAGTTCAAGACCAGCCTGGCCAACATGGCAAAACCCTGTCTCTACCAAAAATGCAAAAATTAGCCAGGCATGGTGGTGCACCTCTGTAATCCCAGCTACTCCAGAGGGGCCATGCCGGGCGCAGAGGGCAGAGGGCTGTGGTCAGCCCACTCCAGCAGGAGGACATGAGCCAGGCCTGTCCAGGGGGCTTCTGCATCCTCTGCTGGAATAAGAACCGGGGAGGTACCTGTTTCATGCCCAGGAGGTCATGATAGCGCCTATCAGCGTTAAATGCCATCTGGTCCTCACCTGGCAAGGAGCCCCATCCCCTGGTTCACTGGCTTAGGGGTGCCCCCAGGTCAGGGTTTCCCCAGCGTGGGGTGGGCACCCCTGGTGACCTAGGAGACAGTGACATCAGGGATCACACAGCCTCATACCACGCAAGTTTGCACCACTGTACTCCAGCCTGGTGACAGACCAAGACACTGTCTAAAAAAAGAAAGAAAAAAGAAAGAAGGAAGGAAGGAAGGAAGGAAGGAAGGAAGGAAGGAAGGAAGGAAGGAAGGAAGGAAAAGAAAGAAAGAGAGGGAGGGAGGGAGGGAGGGAGAGACAGAGAGAGACAGAAAAAGAAAGAGAAAGAAAGAAGGAAAGAAGGAAAGAAAAGAAAGAAAGGAAGGAAGGAAGGAAGGAAGAAAGAAAGAAAGCAAGAAAGAAAGAAAGAAAGAAAAAGAAAGAAAGAAAGAAAGAAAGAAAGAAAAAGAAAAACTGAGGAGGGAGGCCTTTGTCCCCACCCAGGTGGGCTTTGCATCTGTCTCTCAACAAGCAGGCTGCGTGTTCATTCACAAATGCACTTGGCTCAGTGGCTCCATGTAATGACTGCTTCTCCCATGCAGGAGAGGCCAGCTTCAAGGTCCACAAACAGCCTGTGAGGCAGCCGGCACCCGGGACACCTCCATCCCCACTTCCCACGGAGGAAACTGAGGCTCAGAGGCCACATGCCCGGCCCCAGCCCCCACAGCCGGGACTATAGCACTCAGACTGCTGGTGTGGGGACCTTTCCACAGGAAGTTTAGTGACATGATTTCTTTTTTTTTTCTTTGTCAATAATAAGTATTATTATAATATTGCTAAAACAAATATATTATTGTCAGTAATAATAATAGCCAGGTTTTACTGAACAGTGCTAAGCATTCTACACACATCAGTTAATTCTCATAACAACCCTGAGGGGAGGTGGTATTTTTTATTATCCCCACTTTCCAGATGAGAAAACTGAGGCTTAAGGAGTTTAAGTGACTTACCTAAGACCACACAACCTGTAAGTGCAGTCCGGCTCCAGGGCCTGCGCTAACTAACCAGTGTTCCACCCTGATTTTCTCTTGCACAGCAAAAAAAAAAAAAAAAAAAAAAAAAAAAAACAAGGCCAGGGGGCCCAGTAAGAGTGTGACCACCGTGGTAGACAGCTCTGATGTGCAGGGATGCCCACCTCCTGGTCCTGTCTGAATACAGCCTTGCAAATTGCCATTTGGCCTGAGTGGGGAGTGATGTACTCCAGGTGAAGTCAGCCTGCCACCGGGCAGGGGAGGTGGGAGAGACTGTAGAATTCTTCCTAAGGGAGCACAGAGATACCTGTGCCCCAGCTGACTCCTCCTCCCCAGTGACTATGATTGACAGCATAAGGGATCACGCCACTCCCTCCAGCTGAGTCTGTCCTGCCTCCCATTCCTCCCGACATAATGGTCCAGCAGCCACTATCCATGGGCTGGAGTTGGCAAACCTGCTGAAGAGGATGGTGGGGTCAAGTGAGAACCAGTTCAGCTGGAGCCAGTGCGTGGTAACTGAGCTCCTGCTATGGGCTGGCCACCTGCTGATGTGACGTCAGATGCTGAAGGAGCTGGTGGCTGGGTGGGCTGTCTCCAGCACTGTCCATCCTGTGAATTTCAGCACTGTATTAGTCTGTTCTCGTGCTGCTGATAAAGACATACCCGAGACTGGGTAATTTATAAAGGAAAGAGGTATAACGGACTCACAGTTTCACATGGCTGGGGAGGCCTCACAATCATGGTAGACAGCGAAAGGCACGTTTTACACGGTGTCAGGGAAGAGAGAATGAGCTGAGCGAAAAGGAAAACCCCTTATGAAAACATCAGATCTCGTGAGACTTACTACCACGGGAACAGTATGGGGGGAACCACCTCCATGATTCAATTATCTCCCACCGGGTCCCTCCCACAACACATGGGAATTGTGGGAACTACAATTCAAGGTGAGATTTGGGTGGGGACACAGCCAAACCGTATCAGGTACATTCCATAGCACCTACTCGGGAGGCTGAGTGTTTGACTCCCTTCACCTGAGCCTCCCGCCAGGGTTTAATGTCGCTCCACTCACCTGCAGGAAATACGCTCCTCACTCCACAATGTTTTCTCCCAGGGGAGCAGGGACTCATACAACAACGGACTCCTCATGG
>NW_012110807.1:1452746-1455140 GCF_000951045.1 Mandrillus leucophaeus | reverse complement strand
AAAAAAAAAAAAAAAAAGTATGATGTGACAAACACGGTGGCAGGTGTCTGTAAATCCCATCTACTCGGGAGGCTGAGACAGGAAGATTGCTTGAGCCTAGGAGTTTGAGACTATCCTGGACAACATAGAGAGACCCTGCCTCAATTTTAAAAAAGGACAGAAAGGCCGGACGAGGTGGCTCATGCCTGTAATCCTAACACATTGGGAGGCCAAGGTGGGAGGATTGCTTGAGCCTAGGAGTTTGAGACCAGCCTGGATAAGATGGCGAAACCCCATCTCTACTAAAAATACAAAAAATTAGCCGGGCATTGTGGCGTGTGTCTGTAGTTCCAGTTACTCAGGAGGCTGAGATGGGAGAATCACTTGAGCCTGGGAAGTCAAGGCTGCAGTGAACTGTGATTGTACTGCACTACAGCCTGGGCAACAAGAGTGAGATCATATCTCAAAAAAAAAAAAAAAAGAAAAAGGAAAAAAAAAAGAAAGAGGAAAGAAACATAATCTAAGCACATCTGAAGTTTTTCAACTCGGTCACCCGGGCAGGAGTGTAGTGGTGCGTTCTGGCTCCCTGCAGCCTCCATCTCCCAGGTTCAAGTGATTTTCATGACTCAGCCTCCCGAGTAGCTGGGATTGTAGGCGTGAGCCACCGAGCCTGGTCGTTTTTTATTTGTTTGTTCGTTTGTTTTTGTTTTCTGAGATGGAGCTTCGCTCTTTTGGCCCAGGCTGGAGTGAATGGCGCGATCTCGGCTCACTGCAACCTCCGCCTCCTGGGTTCAAGCGATTCTCCTGCCTTAGCCTCCTGAGTAGCTGGGATTACAGGCTCGCGCCACCACACCTGGCTAATTTTGTATTTTTTTGTAGAGAAGGGATTTCACCATGTTGGCCAGGCTGGTCTCAAACTCCTGACCTCAGGTAATCTACCTGCCTTGGCCTCCCAAAGTGTTAGGATTACAGGCATGAGCCACTGTGCCTGGTATTTTTTTTTTAATTCTTTTTTTTGAGACAGGGTTTCACTCTGTCGCCCAGACTGGAGTGCAGTGGTGAGATCTTGGCTCACTGCAACCTCTGTCTCCCAGGCTCAAGCCATTCTTCTGCCTCAGCCTCCTGAGTACCTGGGATTACAGGCATGTGCCACTACCACCTGGCTAATTTTTTGTATTTTTAGTAGGCATGGGGTTTCTCCATGTTGGCCAGGCTGGTCTGGAACTCCTGACCTCAGGTTGATCCACCCGCCTCAGCCTCCCAAAGTGCACATCTGAAACTTTAAACTTCCTAGTTGGCACATTAACAAAACATTTTAAAAGGTGAAATTAATTTTAATACTATATATTTAGCCCATTACATCTGAAACATTTATCAATTCAATATATAATGAAAATAAAAATATGTTAATTAGGTGGTTTATATTCTTTTCCTTGTACGTGAACCATTGGAATCGGTGTGTATTCTGTGCTCACGGAGCATCTCAATTTGGACTGCCCACATTTCAGGTACCCAGTGGCCACATGTAGCTGGGGGGCCTCCCTGTTGGACATCACAGGTCTTCTAGGCGTTTGCTGCGATAGGGGAGTAGACATCTGTGAGGGTTTGGATGCCATGGTTTGGTTTGTTAGAGGAACAGAGATGAGGCAGGCAGGGCCTCGTAAGCCTTGCAGAGGCTTTCCCCTGAGAGCAAAGAGAAACTTCGCTGGGGGGATGGATGTGGAAGACTCATACTAGGAAGTCTCACTCTGGCTGTGATATGGGGATTTGAGAAGGAGCAAGAAAGATGCTGTGGAAATCGCTTTGATGGCTTGGAGAGAGAGTGGTGGTGGGATACCACTGACTGTGGTGGAGGTGCAGAAAATTGTCTAGCCTTAAGGGCTTTTTTTTTTTTTTTGAGGTTGAGTTTCCCTCTTGTTGCCCAGGTTAGAGTGCAATGGCCCGATCTCGGCTCACCGCAACCTCTGCCTCCTGGGTTCAAGGGTTTCTCCTGCCTCAGCCTCCTGAGTAGCTGGGATTACAGGCATGCGCCACCACGCCCGGCTAATTTTGTATTTCTAGTAGAGACGGGGTTTCTCCATGTTAGTCAGGCTGGTCTTGAACTCCTGACCTCAGGTGATCCGCCCACCTTGGCCTTGCAAAGTGTTGGGATTACAGGCATGAGCCACTGTGCTCAGCCTCTCAACTTGGGAGGCTGAGGCAAGAGAATCCCTTGAACCCTGGAGGCTGAGGTTGCAGTGAGCCGAGATCGCGCCATTGCACTCCAGCCTGGGCAACAGAGTGAGACTCCATCTCAAAGAAAAAACAAATAAATAGGCCAGGCGCGGTGGCTCAAGCCTGTAATCCCAGCACTTTGGGAGGCTGAGACGGGCGGATCACGAGGTCAGGAGATCAAGACCATCCTGGCTAACATGG
>NW_012110807.1:1447054-1452531 GCF_000951045.1 Mandrillus leucophaeus | reverse complement strand
TTCTGAAATTAGTGGTGATGGTTACACAACATAGCAAATATACTTAAATGGCTGAATTGTGTGCTAATTTAAAATGATGAAATTTATGTGAATTATATCACAAGAAAAAAATGCAAGGAAAAAATGCAGATGAGAGAAAAAATAAGAGACACATAATCTACCTATACTAACAACTGATAGGACCCCCCTGGCAGTCTGTCCTTCAGACAGCTTCCTACACGGGTGCAGTTATTTTCATTATTCTATACACAGTGGTTTATAACCTGGGTTTTTAAAATTATTTACTTTTATTTATTTATTTATTTTGATACAGAGTCTCACTCTGTTGCCCCAGCTAGAATGCAGGTGCAATCTTGGTTTACTGCAACCTCTGCCTTCCGGGTTCAAGCGATTCTCATGTCTCAGCCTCCCGAGTAGCTGGGACTACAGGCAGTGTACCATCACGCCCGGCTAATTTTTGTATTTCTAGTACAGACGGCGTTTCACCATGTTGACCAGGCTGGTCTCAAACTCCTGACCTCAGGTGATCTGCCCACCTCGGCTTCCCAAAGTGCTGGGATTACAGGCATGAGTCACCGCGTGTGGCCTGGTTTTGTTTTTTTGAACACAGACCTCAACATCCTCCTTGGGTGTTTCACAGACATTTCAGGTCCATCTCTGAGATCATCACCCCCTTTGAACCTGGTCCTCCTCTGGTGACCCCATTTTGAGAAATGCATCTGTCCGTCAGGTGCTCCTGGACACCACCAGGGGGCCACCCTGATGCCTCTCTCTCCTGTGGGGCTTCTCTCCCCAACCCAGAGATCCATGGTCATGCCTTCCTCTCTTGTCCCTCCAACCCACATCTAATCAATGGCCACTCAATTTCCCAGGTCCTCAATGGCGCGTCTCTGCCTTTACCCTGCCTGCTCCAATCTGCACAGCAGCCAGAAGGATCCCTTAACCTGTGAATTGGCCATGACACCCCAACTGGAAGATGGGCTGCACATTTTTCATTCGTTTGGTTGTTATTATTTTTTTCTGAGATGGAGTTTCACTCTTGTTCCCCAGGCTGGAGTGCAGTGGTGCGATCTTGGCTCACTGCAACCTCCACCTCCCAGGTTAAGCAATTCTCCTGCCTCAGCCTCCCGAGTAGCTGGGATTACAGGCACGTGCCACCGTGCCCGGCTAATTTTTGTATTTTTAGTAAAGACAGGGTTTCACCATGTTGGCCAGGCTGGTCTCGATCTCCCGACCTCAGGTGATCTGCCCGTCTCGGCCTCCAAAAGTGCTGGGATTACAGGCATGAGCCACTGTGCCCAGCCTGGGCTGCATGTTTTTTTCACTTAAACATCAAAGTCCTGTAGCAGAAAGACCTGGAACCTCTGCTTCTTGGATTGCGACCAGGGCATCAGAGAGCCGATCTGAGTCCTTCATCTGGTGGCTCAGGCTCAGCATTTTCAGCTGATGTGGGCAGGGACCTTTTCAGCTGAAAACCAGATCAGGAAGAGGGACGGCTGGTCCCAAGGCCCAGCACTTTCCCACATGCTGTCCCCACACCATAGGGGTCCGAAACACTCCCCCCACCCTTCCCCAAGCAGTTCCCATGCTTCTCCCTCCTTCCTAAAACATGTTCTTCCCCGGCTTCCAGGACTACCTCCTGGTGGTCTTCCTACCTCCCCGCCGGCACCCCTGCTGTCTCCCTGACCTGACCTTCTCAGCCTACACTCCCTCCCTCGGTGACCTCATACTGTCTCAAGACTTTAAAGGGCATCTCTGCCAGGATGGCTCCCAATGCATACCTGCAGCCTGGACCTGTCCCTGAACTCCAGACGCCTGTGCCACCTGCTTTCTCCCGTCACCACTTGGACATCTAGTAAGCATTTCACACTTCACCTGTCTGCAGTAAGATTCCAGCCCTTCCTGTCCAAACCTATCTACTCCCCATCTTAGCAAATAGAAACCCCACTCTTCCATATGCTCAGCTCAGAAACCCCGGCCTTGTCCTTGAGGCTCCTCTGTCTGTCTCACACCTTCCAGCCCCAAATCTCTCTCCTGCCTCTAAGCATACTCCATCCACTCCGCTTTCCCCTGAAGCCCCTGCCCAGGCTGAGCCCCGGGCCCCGGGAAGTCTTCAGATGGGGATGGACTTGCTGGTCTGGAGGAGCCCATTCTGCAGAGGAGGTGGGATGGGCCCCCGCTGAAGGGATCTGGTGTAGACTTGGGAGCAGAATGTCTCCCAACCTTGAGGACCAACTCAGAGTAGACAGCAGTGAGGGAATCCTGCCCTCACTACCCTCGAAATGTCACCGAGTCTAGCCAGTTCTCTCCATGTCCTCCACGGCCACACTACACCTGGCCACCACCACCTCCTGGCTGATGATACAGTGACCTCTGGCAGGCCCTCATTCCTACCTGTCTGTGCCTGGAGTCAGTTCTCCCTGCAGCAGCAGCCTAGGGACCGGCTAAGCACATCAGATCCCTTGAGTTGGGATTCTGACCTCACCTCCCCACTCTGCGCCTTGCCCTTTAAAACCCACCTTACTGCACCCCTGCAAGGCCACACACAAGGCTGCACATGGGCCCACTGGGCTCCACCTGGGCTCTGCCACAGGGCCCGGGCGATGCTCCTCTCCACTCAATGAGGCTCCTTCTCCAACAAAAACCACACACCTCCTGCCCTCAGCCCTTCCCATTTTCCTCCCTGCCTCATTTTTCTTCTTTCACCTGTGAGATACATTCTACTCATGCAGCGTATTTATGGTTTTTCTTTTTCTTTTCTTTTTTTTCCTGCATTCAGGCTGGAATACAATGGTGCGATCTCAGGTCACCACAATCCCTGCCTCCCAGGTTCAAGTGATTCTCCTGCCTCAGCCTCCCGAGTAGCTGGGACTACACAGGCGCACCACCACGCCCAGCTAATTTTTGTATTTTCAGTAGAGACGGGGTTTCACTACGTTGACCAGGGTGGTGTTGAACTCCTGACGTCATGATCTGCCCGCCTTGGCCTCCCAAAGTGCTGAGATTACAGGCATAAGCCTCTGTACCCCTGTGTTTCTGGTTTCTATGCTGCATTTACGCATATTGTTTATTGTTTATAGCACTCTCCCCTCACTAAAGTGTAAGGTCCCCGATGACAGGGATCTGGTCTATGTCCCCAGGGCCCTGGCACATAGTAGGTGCTTAGTAAACATGTCCCAAATGATGGGATGAGTCTATGAAGTCCCTGAGTTCCCTGGCAGGTGTTGCCATGTATGTTCCCCCACCTTCTCCATTCCTTGCACGGTGTTTGTTGCCAGCGTGATTTTGTGATCACTGTGCAGCAGGTCGGATCAGATCTGTAAGCTCCTATGTTGGTCTCAGTACCCAGCACGGCACCTGACACAGGGGCAGTGAGCAAGAAATACTCACAGGATGAGCACCCAGGTTTCTTTTGTGTGCGTGTGTGAATGCGTGTGTGTGTGAGTGTGTGTGTGTGTTGAGACAGGGTCTCATCACCTAGGGTGGAGTGCAATGGTGCAAACAGGGCTACCTTCAGCCTCCAACTCCTAGGCTCAAGCAATCCTCCTGCCTCAGCCTCCTGAGTAGCTGAGACTATAGGCATGTGCCACCATGCCCAGTTAATTTTTTTTTTTTTGTATTTTTTGTAGGAATGGGGTTTTGCCATGTTGCCCAGGCTGGTCTTGAACTCCTGAGCTCGAACCATCCACCTGCCTTGTCCTCCCAAAGTGCTGCAATTACAGGTCTAAGCCACCATGCCTGACCCTTCCTTCCTTCCTTTTTTCTGTTCTCTTTTCTCAGGTGTGTGTGTGTGTGACAGAGAGTGAGTCAGGGTCTCTCTCTGTCACCCAGGCTGGAATGCAGTGGCACAATGATGCTCACTGCAGCCTGGACCTGCTGGGTTCAAGCGATCCTTCCACCTCAGCCACCCGAGTAACAGGGACTTAGGTATGTGTCACCAAGCCCAGCTAACGTTTAACATTTTTTGTAGAGATGAGGTCTCCCTATGTTACCCAGGCTGGTCTTGAACTCCTGAGCTCAAGTAATCCTTCCACCTCAGCCTGTCAAAGTGCTGGGATTACCGGCATGAGCCACTGCACCCAGCCTGAGCACCTGGGTTTCTGTAGGGCTTTAACTACTACCGCTGTCATCCAGCCAGGCCCTGGTCCCTGCGCTGGCTCTCCCTCCTCCCAAGCAGGATGCTCAGCACAGTCTGGTCAACTCTGAGCCGCCCACTATGGGCCCCTCACTGCTGTCCACTCTGAATTGGTCCTCAAGGTTGGGACATTCTGCTCCCAAGTCTACACAAGATCCCTCCAACTGTGCCCACCTCCTCTCCAGAATGAGCTCCCCAAGCCAGCAAGTCCATCCTCATCTGAAGACTTCCTGGGGCCCGGGGCTCAGCCTGGGCAGGGGCTTCAGGAGAAAGCAGGAGTGGATGGAGTATGCTTAGAGGCAAGAGAGAGATTTGGGAGCTGGAAGGCACTCGGCTCTGCTCAGGGTTCCTCTGAGCTTTCTGGGCCCTCCGAGGTTAGAACACTGTGGAAAGAAAGAAGAAAAAGAGACCCCACTCCTGCCTCATCCCTGCTGGCCCCGGCGGGGAGGGCTGCCTCATCCTCCCCGCTCTCTCCCCTACCCCAGGGCCCCAGCACCGCGTGTCATTCCTTCCTCCATCCTTCACTCATTCACAGAGATTTGCTGGGTAACTACCACACCTCAGGCGGTCTTGTAGGTTATGGAGATGCCTCTGCCCTCTGGGAGGGTGTTCTCCCATGGAAGAGACAAACAGGAGGCAGAAAACATAAGTGACGTTTGTGATGGATGCGAAGGAGAGAAACTAAAGCTGGAAAGGAGGATGGGAGAGGTCTCAAGAGGTGGTGATATGTTGGATGAGGTGGCCCGGGAAGGCCGTGCTGGACTTACCCTCTGGACCACCCCCGCAACGCTAACCCACGGGCCTCTCTCCATTCAGGTGGAGCCTGTCACTCCAGCCTTGGCTCAGAGAAACAGCTCTGAGCAGCTCTGACCCATCACTCTGCTGCAGTCCCTTCATGGGCGCTGGTGGGCAGGGGCCCAGCTCCTCGGCGAGGGGCGTTTCCAGGCCTGCCCCGTGGGCCCTGCCCTTCTCCCAGGTCCCCTGTGCCCGCATTGGTGCGCAAGCCCACAAGCCGGGGAGCTGTCCCTCGGGCGTGCAGGCCTCCCCGCCTCTCCAGGTTGCCTGGGCCAGAACGCTTCTCCATCCACCCTTCCTTCCTGACCCTGGGCTTGGAGGTCACCTGCCCCAGGCCGAGAGTAGGTGCCCCCACCGCTACCTGCGGCACCCTGCACAGCCCTGCCCGCTCTGCGAGAGCTGAGGCGCTCCTGTCCCGTGGGCCGCCGTGTCCTCGGCACCCCATGAATCCGTGTGGAATGAATGAATGTCTCCGGGCCGGGACTTGGCCTCATCCACATCCCATCTTCCGGGCCCTCCCCGCCGCGGCGGGGGCCGGAGCGCCAGG
>NW_012110807.1:1440367-1446064 GCF_000951045.1 Mandrillus leucophaeus | reverse complement strand
GGCTGCGCGGAGCCGACTGGCACTAGTGCGCGGGGCTGGTGATTCATGCATCACGATGCCGCCGCCGCTGCTGCTGCGAGATTGGCCTGTCGCCCCCTCCCTGGCCCCGTTCGTGTGTGGGGGGTGGCGAGACTTGGCACAGCGCCTGTGGCGCGGTGACAGCGGCGAAGGGTCCCCGGCACCCTGTGGGTTGCAGCACTTACAGGCTGGATTCTCCCTGGCCCCATCTCTGTCTGCCAGACCGGGAAATGGGTTTCTACAGCCCGGGCGATCTGGGCCGTGTGTGATCATTAGCTGTCGCGGGCTGCCCGGAGGAGGAGGGCCTGTCCTTTCTGGACGTCTCCAGATCAGTCTCAGTGTGTCTCCCTCCACTTGCCCAACTTCACAACTCTGCAGTCCCCTTGCAGCCCCAATTTCTCCAAATTAGGCTTCCCTCTTCCCTGCAGCATCTCTGGAGGTGCCCTGGCATACCAGGGGTTAATGGCAATGGGTCCAGACCACCCAGGGGATGCTGAGAGGGAAGGCTTCCGCATCGGGGCCTGGAAGGACCTCTGCCTGGGTGTTTGACTTGGAAGGGGACAGTGGCTCTGGGCTTGGGTTGGAATTCAGAACCCATCCCCGGGCAGCTGCGTGGGCCCAGGCCCTCTGCACCACCCCTGGAGGCAGCAGCTTGACCGCCAGCCCCATGTGTTGATGGAGGCTGGGGAGGCAGCTCCTGGTGGTGCATTGCACAACCTCTGCTCCCCGCTTCCCCCCAACTCCATCGGTCTTCTGGGCACGTTTGCAGGTCTGTCCAAGCCCACGCTTCATCTCCATGCCCCTCACCCCTCGTGCTTGGAACAAAGGGGGCTTTCCAGAACGGGTGCTAGTCTGCTGCGAGGTGCTGGCCCTTCTCCTGTGGAATTCTGCAGCATGGTGCTCACATCCCAGGAGCTGCTACCTGGAAGGGGTGAAGCCCCTGGGCACAGGGGCTGCTGTCACCCTCTCTCCAAGGTGGGCAGGTGGGTGGCCCATTCCAGTCTGGCTGCTGTTTTGTGAGATTCGCTGGGGCCTCCTTCAAGCTAAGTCCAGATGTGGCCCACAGCTGCCAGCAGGTGGACTTCCTGGGTCCCTGTGCCGGGGGAGAGTGAGGACACAGTGGGCTTCATCGGGAGTGGTGGGCATGGGCTGCATGGGATGCCTCCATCGTGGTGGGACAGGGGAGTGAAGCCAGGTTTCCTGCTCATGGAGCATGTCACTTGCCAAACTCTTGGCATCGTTAGCACCTCGACTCCGTCACAACTGCTCTACCAGGCTGGGTGCTGCTGCAATCTCTATTTACAGATGGGGAAACTAAGGCTCAGAGGGGCAAAGTGGCATTCCCATGATCCCACAGCCAGTGACCAGGCAGTGCCAGGACTCAAACTCCAGTCTGTCCTGCTCCAAGGCTAGTGAGAGACCTCAGAGCTCATGCCAAGAGCTCTTCTGGGCCAGGCACAGTGGCTCACGCCTGTAATCCCAGCACTTTGGGAGGCCGAGGCAGGTGGACCAGCCTGAACAACAAGGAGAAACCCCTGACTCTACTAAAAATACATAATTAGCTGGGCACGGTGGCGCATGTCTGTAATCCCAGCTACTCGGGAGGCTGAGGCAGGAGAATCGCTTGAACCCGGGAGGCGGAGGTTGTGGTGAGGCGAGATTGCTCCAAGAGGGAAACTCCATCTCCAAAAAAAAAAAAAAAAAAAAAAGCTCTTCTGGATGTGTCTTTTTCTGGCTTTTGTTAGAAGCCCATGATAGTGGATTCTAAATGAGAAGGGCCTGGGGTGATCATTCTGTCCGGCCCCCTCCTCCGGGCAGATCTGTCAACTTTGAGAGAAGTTGAGTCAACAAAGCTTTGTTAGGAACTGGCCCTTGTGGTGCTGGTCTGGGCTATTTTTAAAGGCCTTCGGAGACGTGGAACAGTTTTGGGCAGGGAGAGAGTTGGCCTGGGGACTTTTCCTCTGTAGAAGCCCTTATTAGGGGTGGGCTGGTGGAGGTGGCGGTGGGTTTGTTGGCCTCCGGTCTGCCTCCTGCGCTGACGTCAGCTCCCTAGTGCAGGCCCTTGTGTGTGGAGCTCACAGCTGTGTTCTCCCCGTGTGTTGGGCTTTAGTAGGTCCACAGAATGAAAAGTCTCCCAACACAGCAAGCAGAGAAAGCCTCCAGCTTATTCTCCGGCCCCAGATGGGCTTCCTTCTAATGGGGAGTGGAGCCATCTGCTCTTTGTTCTGGGGGATTCTGTGTATAAGGTCAAGAGAAGCGCCCCAGGAAGGACTCTCAAATGTCAGAATTTCCTGGTTGATTAATAAACATGAAGGTACCTGGGCTGTCCTCCCAGATTTCCGATTCTTTGGGTCTGGCTGGGGCCCAGGAATTTGCATCCTTGATGCGTGTTTGTGTTGCAGACTGTGGTCCTGGGGAGCCCCGATTGAAGACCACAGTTCTGGTGTATGCTGGGGGTCCTAGCCCACCTCGTGCATAGCTGGCCACAGAGGGGAGCCATGGGTCCACGTCCGAGTTGGTGCTCAGCAGTGTCCTTGGTGGGTGTCTCTGACTCTGTCTGTGGTGGTCTGTGTGTGTGAGGAAGCAGGAGTGTCTAAAGGCCCCAGCAGTGTGGCCGTCACTGGACACACCGGGATTCCACCTGGCTCAAATCCTAACCCAAACCCTAACCCAATCCTCAGCCTTCCACCAGCAATAGGTTAGGGAGAGGTGGACGGGGGTCACCCTGCAGCCAAGACAGACAGTGGTAGTCAGCATTGTGGGCGGCCCACTTCCTCTGAGGTCTGGCCCACTCTCTTCCAACCTGCTGATGAGGCTGTTGGCATCCCTGTGTGTCCTGGCTGTGGGATGGGCCGGTCCCCTCACCTACCTGAGCCTCAGTTTCCTCATCTGCAAAATAGGTGTGCTCATGGTACCTGAACTGAGAGGATGTGAGAAGTCAACGGGGTCATGTGCAGCATGGGACCTGATATGTGGCGTGGGGTATGTGGTCAGTAAATGCCAGTAAATGCCAGTGATCGTATTAATGCTTATTTGTTGTTGTTTTGGAGACAGGGTCTGGCTGTGTTGACCTGACTGGAGTGCAATGGTGCAATCATGGCTCACTTAAACCTTGACCTCCTGGGCCCAAGCAATCCTCCTGCCTCAGTCTCCCCAGTAGCTGGGACCACAGGCGTGCAATACCACACCTGGCTAATTAAAAAAATTTTTTTATAGAGTTAGGGTCTTGCCCTGTTGCCTGGGCTGGCTCAAACTCTTGGCCTCAAGCAATCCTCCTGCCTTGGCCAGCCAAAGTTCTGAGATCACAGGCCTGAGCCTCCGCACCCGGCCTTAATATATATCATTTTGACCGTACAATACAGCTTCCTCTTGAACTGGGCTTATGTGTATTTTGTGGGCAAATTTCTTCTCTCCACAGAGGAATCTTCCTACGACCCTGTTCTTTGTGCCTGGCACGCAGAAGATGACATCTATGACTGCTGTGCCCGAGTCCCAGCAGGGGCCTGCTCTTACATGTAGCGGCCTCCCCAGCCCCACTTGTGAGTTGTGAAGCCGCCCTGATTTAGTGCTCACTGTGTGCCAGGCGTGGAGGCAGAGGAGTGGACGAGATACATAGAATCCCTGGCCTCAGGAGGAAAGCAGCCAGGTTATCTGAAAACTCGGGCATGGGTGTAAGCCATTTGTGGTGGTCTGAGCTGCATCCCCTTAAAGACTTCTGAGGCCGCTGCGGGCCCAAGCCAGCCAGGCCCAAGAGACAGAACCTCTACCTTCCTCCCGTCTCCTTCTCCTTCTCCCCATGATGTTTGCCGGCACTTCCCAGGGACCCTCGGTCTGGGACTCAGGGGTGGCCAGCTCCTCCCTGTTCCTCTTGGTCAGCCTAGGCTCTGCCTTGACCTTGCCTGTTAACCTTGACTCTCTTCTGCCTTTTCCCTGATGCCCAGAATGGTGCCCGGCACACAGGAGCCTGTGGAGGGCAGGAGCCCGCGGCTGATGCCTCTTGACCGCGGGCAGAGGATGGGTCCCTGGCTCCAGGTTGGGGTCAGCAGTTGGGCTCTTGGGTGTCTCTGGCTGTGGACTGTCCTGGGGCCCATGAGGGTCCCTTCCTCTAGGGTGAGGAATATTCTCCGATCATCACTCCCCACCCGACTCTGCTCAACTAGGGTGGGGCAAGCCGCTGCCTTCGGGAGGCCGTCACTGGAGCCCATCTTGGGACAGAGCTGGGAGTTGTGTGATGGCTGTGTGGGGACACAGAGGGCCCACAGCCAGGCACAGGGTGAGCCACAAGGAGAGGAAAGGACCGACACAAGCGCTTCTGCAGTCCCTGTACATCCCGTGTGCGTGGACGTGAACCAAGGAGGCCTTTCCTTTCTCTGACAGTTGAGCAGAGCAGCAGCAGGGAAGACTGAAGTGGACTCTCAGCATCGGGATGGGCATCTGGGCAAGAACCATCACCTGTGTTGTTAGGAGAGGACTCGATCCCCTGGGGTGCGGGGCTGGGTCCTGACTCGGGCTTGGTGACCTTGGGGAAGTCCCTTGGCCTCTCTGAGCACCAGTTTGCTCATCTGTCAGACCCGCCTACCAACTCCATGGATCTAAACAGAAGCTTTGCAGTCCGGGGAGCGGGCCGTAAAGCCGAAGGGGTTGTTTGGCAGGAGAGTCCCTGGAAGGGAAGGAGAGCTCAGGGACGAGTGCCGCGGTTCTGGCCCCTTCCTCGGGCAAACCTCCTCTCACGGGCTTTACTTTCACCCTCTGGAAAATGGGTGGTTTTGGAAGGCCTCACCGCTGGGGAGGATTCGGGGCATATATGAAGGATTTAACCTGGTGCCTGGTTCTGAGGGGAACCTTTATTTATGTATATTTTTATTTTTATAGAGATGGGGTCTCGCTGTGCTGGCCAGGCTAGTCTCGAACTCCTGGCCTCAAGCAATCTCCTCCC
This sequence comes from Mandrillus leucophaeus, assembly GCF_000951045.1. Classification (NCBI taxonomy): domain Eukaryota; kingdom Metazoa; phylum Chordata; class Mammalia; order Primates; family Cercopithecidae; genus Mandrillus; species Mandrillus leucophaeus. The sequence continues at coordinate 1,441,110 of NW_012110807.1, read as the reverse complement.
ATCTCTGCCTCCCGAAATGCTGGGATTACAGGCATAAGCCGCTGTGCCCGGCCATGAGAGGAACCTTTTAAAGCTCTCCTGGCAGCAGCTGGTCCTGGGGGTGCAAGTCTTCCACGTCCAGGGCAGGACGGCCAAGGGGGCCTGTGGCTGCCCCCTTGTACAGAGAGGGAAGGGGCAGCTGGTGAATGGCAGGGACTCACCCAGGCCCCAGCGCCCAGCCTCCTCCTCACACCCTCTTTTTGCCCTTTCTGTCTCCTTGGGTTCCAGGTTAAATGGGACACAGCTTCTCCCTTCCCTACATCACCCCGCAGGGTTCTCCCGTCTCCCCGTGTCAGGGGAAAGCCCTTTCCCCCGGCAGAGGCCTTGGGATCGGACCCAGCTCCTGTCGCTCCCTAGGCCTGTCTTGAGCCCCTTTGAGGCAAGGCATGGGCAGTGGGGGACTGTCCTGTCGAGTGGGCCGGGTCTGTGTCACCCTCTGGGAGGCCACAGGAAGGAATTTGGACATTATCCCAGATCCGTAGGGAGCCGTGGAAGGGAGGTGATGGAGACACATTAGATTTGGGTTTAGAAAGATTGTTGTTGGCTGTAGTCCACAGAATGGACTGGTGGGGAAGAGGGGTGGTAATGAGACTGAAGGTGATCATGGTGATGAACTGGGGTATCGGTGGGGATGACGTGAAAGACAGATTCCAGATATATTTAGGAGGAAGACTCAGTAGGACTTGGTCCCCTCCCCTCGCCTT
>NW_012110807.1:1430618-1440152 GCF_000951045.1 Mandrillus leucophaeus | reverse complement strand
TCCCCTCCCCTCCTCTTTTTTTTGAGAGGGAGTCTCACTCTGTCACCCAGGCTGGAGTGCAGTGGCATGATCTTGGCTCACTGCAACTTCCGCTTCCCGGGTTCAAGCAATTCTTCTGTATCAGCCTCCCAAGTAGTTGGGATTACAGGCACCCGCCACCACACCCAGCTAATTTTTGTATTTTTAGTAGAGACGGGGTTTCACCATATTGGTCAGGCTGGTCTCGAACTCCTGACCTCAGGTGATCAACCCACCTTGGTTTCTCAAAGTGCTGGGATTTACAGGCGTGAGCCACTGTCCCTGACCTCATAGTTTTCATTACCTTGTAAATTTGGGATTATCTACTAAAAAGTAGATAACTTTCTGACTTAAAAAAACCTGACAGTTCTGAATGTTTGCCCGTGTCATGAACTATGCTTTTAGAGCATGATTTTTTTTCATGGTGTATCATACGAACAGAACATATTTTATTTAATTCCCTGTCATTGGACAGTTAGGTTCCTCCTCCCATATTAAAAATGCTGTCATGAACATCTTTGCACTAAATCTTTGTATGAATGTCTTTGTACCAAATCTTCGCATGAATGTCTTTGCACTAAATCTTTGCACTTATCTTTACTTGAAGATAAATAACCCAGAATGGGGTTATGGAGTTAAAAGGCTGGGGAAGTTTTGAAAGGCTTTTGATTAAAAATTGCTGAATTGCTTTCCAGAAAGGCTGTTCCAATTTACATTTTCAGCAAAAGTAGATGAGAGAGTGCCTATTTCTCTGCATTCTTGCCAGCACTGGGTATTACCGTTTTCCTTAATTCTTGCCAATTTTATGGGGAGGAAAAGAGGTGGCTCACTGTCTCAATGTTTATTTCTTTGATTACTATGAAATATAATCCTAGAATCTTTCAGCTGGAGGAGACTCATGGGGCCAAGTAGTTCAATGCCCTCATTTTACGAGTAGGCAAATTAAGTGCCAGAAAGGTGAAGTGTCTTCCCCAAGGTCACACAGCAAATATGTGGCAGGAACCGATTTGTTCCTGTCAGGGCACCTCCCACTGTGCCAAGGTGGGTTGGCTGTTGGGGTTTAGAATAGGGATGTCTTGCCTTCTTTCTATTTATTTATTTATTTATTTACTTAGTTACTTATCTGTTTATTGAGATGGAGTCTCACTTCTGTCACCCAGGCTGGAGTGCAGTGGTGCGATCTCGGCTCACTGCAACTGCCACCTCCTGGGTTCAAGCTGTTTTGCCTCAGCCTCCTGAGTAGCTGATATTACAACATGCACCACCACACCTGGCTAATTTTTGTATTTTTAGTAGAGACAGGGTTTTGACATTTTGGCCAGGTTGGTCTCAAACTCCAGGCCTCAAGTGGTCCACCCACCTTGGCCTCCCAAAGTGCTGGGATTACAGGCCTGAGCCACCACGCCTGGCCTAGGGATGTCTTGACTTCTTCATTGAAGTCTTCTGCTGGGGTTCATCTTGCCCCAAATATCTCTAGCACTCTGGTAAGAAAAAAAAAACCCAATATAAATTAAAAAGCACATCGTCATTATGGTCATAACAAGATGAATCCATTTTCACATTCTGTGTGTGATCTGTTTTCCAGGGCAGAGAGTGTCAGAGATTACCTCGCAGCGTTTCTAGGTAACTTGAGATTGGGGTCATATTCTGACCGAGGGCAGAACAGCAGGTGCTGAGGGCTTGAAGGTCAGTTCTGTTTCCTGGCTGGGCGATCCTGGCCAGCTCCTTACGTCTCTGAGCTCTGAGGTCCCTTGTGCATGAGACAGGGATGGACGCACAGGGATCTGCACATAGTAAGTGCTCAGTAAATGCTCTCCCAGGGAGGAGGCTGCTGGACCGGCCGTGTCAGGGACAGCTGTTCTTGGCCACTCCGCTGGGCAGTCACAGAGTGAGCTGTCACAGGCTCTTGGCCGAATTGGGAGTGAGTGGCAAACGTGGAGGGCCTCTGTGGTGGTCCGGCTGTGTTGGTGGCTGGATTGTTCTGTATCCGGCTCCTGGCTTGGTGACTTGGGGAGGGAGAGGTGGTTGTGGCAGACTGACTGGTAGGCTCCTTTGTGCCCAGGGGCTCAGAGGATGGACAGCAGCCTGCCTGGGCTTCAGTCCCAGGACCATCATGGCCTGGACAGTGGCTTTGGAGTCACTGGTTCCCTCTGGGACTCAGTTTCCCTTTCTGTGCAATGTTCAAATTGCCAGCTAGTGAGACCCAGTGGGGAAGGTATGTCAGGGCCCCAGGGATGGAGTGCGCTTGGGCTCTGGTGTTCAAGACCCAGGCCCATGGATCTTCTCAGCCTCAGGCATGGTTCTTAGTCTCTCGATGCCTTAGTTTTCTTATCTGGGAGTTGGGGGTGGGGGACTTCTACTACGGAGAGCTGTGTGTGGGGTTAGGAGTAACAGACGTTGAACTTGGTGGCTCATCTCGGCACTCCCTTTGCTCATGGTGGTGGTGGAGGATCTGTGAGCCACAGCGCGGGACGGTCAGGGGCTGTCGCTACGGTGAGAGTCTCGTATTAGGCACGTTCCATGTGACCCAGGCCTGTCCTTGGTGTTCATGTGTGTCCCTCACCAACTCCACCCAGGAGCCCTGTGGGGTTCCCGTTTTGCAGATGAGGAAATAGAGGCTCAGAGTGGACGAGAGCTGGCTCATGGTCCCACGGCTGGGGAGTGGTGCCATTGGGGTCTGACCCCCGTCCCCTCTCAGCCTAGAGTCCTCACACTGAAGCCCTGGGCCGCGGTGAGGGGCCCCTGCTTGGTGGAGGTGCCAGGGAGCCGCCACGGAGGTGTGCAGGTGAGCGTGAGCAGGCCTGGGTGCCTGGTGTGGGTGTTGCAGGCAGGGCGGGTGCTGCGGGGCACGTGGGCAAGTCCCAATTCACGTGGGCACGCTCCGAGTGTGAGTGACGGGGTCACGGCGTGTGTCAGGAGTGGGTGAGCCGGGCACGCCTGTGCGCACGCGTGTGGTGGTGTGTGAGGGCAGTGCTGTACAGGTTGTAAATGTAGGTGTGCCTGGAGGTGGGGGGCGCTGGGGAGGGAGGCACAGACAGGCCGGGAGCTGCACCAAACGCTGGGTGCTCAGCTGCCAGGTCTGGGACCGGGTGACAAGCTGCCATTCCCTGAGGTAGTGGGGGAGTACTGTGGTTGGGGGGAGATGACAGCAATGACAACCACCGTTTACCCAGTGGGCACTCGGGGCCAGGAGTGCTGAGTGCTGCCCTCTCACCAAAGCCCTGGGAGTAAGGACTCTTATACCCATTTTACAGATGAAGAAAGGGAGGCCCAGGCAAGTTCAAGGACACGCCCAACTCCCCCCAGCCAGCCAGTGGATAGCCAGTCGGGGTTCAGGCTTAGATCTTTATGTTGCCAGAGCCACGCCCTTCCCACCAGGCGCCCGCCTGCCGCCGTCTCTGTGAGTCTCAAAACCTTAGAGTTCCCTGCCAAGGGGAGGGAGCGCCCCGTCCCTGGGAGCATCCAAGCCGCTGCTGGAGCATCAGACACTGGCCAGGCATTCCGGACTCCTGGGCTGGGTGTGACGTTTGTGGTGAATGGGATCCTTCCCACTGGTTCCAGAGGTTCTGCCTCCTGCGGGGGATTTGGAGCAGCCTTGGCCTTGGCATCCTCCAGGAAGGAGGCAGAGCTGAGGCCTTGTGGAAAGGCAGCGGGAGGAGAGGTGCTGATAGGAGTGTGTGGTGCAGCTGTGCCCTGGCCTCAAAGCCTTCCTCAGCCTCCACGCATCCTAGTGGAGGTTCAGGTGCTGACCATGTGTGGGCGCTGGGCTGGTCTCAACGGTGATCCTCCCGCCCTGGGAACTCAGGAGCAACGTACCCCCATCTTACGGCGCTGGCACCATCCCTGTTCCTGGGAAGCCTTGTCCCGGACAAGGTGGTGAGGACCGAGTGCCCCTGGCCGTCCTGCCCTGCCCTGTGCCTGGCTCAACCCAGGTGCCTTCGGAGGTATCTGTCCGATAGAGAAAGAGGCCAAGTCCTCACGGGTGCAGTGTGGGCTTGGGGGCATGGTGGCCAAGGGGACCCCTGTGACTTGTAGCTCCTTGAGGTCTAGGCCACATCTTGTGGTCTTTGGTGTCCGTGGGGTGTGTGGCCCGGGGTGTCCTCGCCTCTGCAGAAGGCTGGGATCTTCCCGAAGAGTTTTTCCCTACAGTGCTGTGGTTTGCTCTCCCTGGTGACCAGGATAGGACCTGCCTGTGCTCCTGACCTGCAGTCTATTGGGGAAGGGGGACAGCCAGGGAGTTGAGAGTCGGGTCCTGGTTCGAGCCTGGCTTGATGTGGCCTCTGGCTGCCCCTCTCAGGGCCGCAGTCTCCCCATCTGTTCCACTCTCTGTGAGATGTGATGTCACCATTTCTCAGCTCCAGGTGCCCTGACCATGCGGCCGGGGGGAGGAACTCCTTGCCCAGGAGGGGGTGCAGGGCAGCTGCTGGCTTTGGCACTTCTGAGCCACCGAGGGGGCCCCAGGAAGCTGGTGAGGCGTCCAGGCCACTGTGCTCTGAATTCCCTGGCAGGGGAGCAGGGGGAGGGCGGGAGGAATGTGGTTTTGAGGAATGTTTAACCCAAGGCAGAAATAGCACACTCTGCCTTTTGATTTCAGGCTGGAGTTTTCAGCAGGGAAGTGGGTTCAGTGTGCCTTTCTCTCTCCCCAGCTGTGGGGCCATGGCCACCCTGGCTCCCCCACAGCCCTGGCCTTTGGGGATGGAAAGTCCTTCCTTCCTTCCTTCTTTCCTTCCTTCCCTCCTTCCTTTTCTTTCTTTTCTTTTCTTTCTTTTCTTTTCTTTTCTTTCTTTTCTTTTCTTTCTTTCCTTTCTTTCTTTCTTTCTTTTCTTTTTTCTTTTCTTTTCTCTTTCTTTCTTTCTTTCTTTCTTTCTTTCTTTCTTTCTTTCTTTCTTTCTTTCTTTCTTTCTTTCTCTTCCTTCCTTTTCTTTCTTTTCTTTCTTTCTTTTCCTTCCTTCCTTTTCTTTTCTCCTTTCCTTTTCTTTTTACCTTCCTTCTTCTTCTTTTTTTTTTTCTTTGAGACAGAGTCTCGCTCTGTCACCCAGGCTGGAGTGCAGTGGCTCAATCTTGGCTCACTGCAAGCTCTGCCTCCTGGGTTCACGCCATTCTCCTGCCTCAGCCTCCTGAGTAGCTGGGACTACAGGTGCCCGCCACCTCGCCCGGCTAATTTTTTTTGTATTTTTTAGTAGAGACAGGGTTTCACCATGTTAGCCAGGATGGTCTCCTGACCTCGTGATCCTCCCGCCTCAGCCTCCCAAAGTGCTAGGATTACAGGTGTGAGCCACCATGCCCGGCCTCTTTTCTTTTCTTTCTTCTGCTATGGGAAACAGAAAGAGCCCTAGACCTGGAACCAAACAGAGTTGGGTTCAAATCTTTCGATCTCCACTTCTAGCCCTGTGACCACTTCCTTCCCTGAATCTTTGCAGAATTGGGAGAGGGATGCTGAGCCAAGATGGCTTTTCTGGTGGTCTGGTGTCCGGAGCTCCTCTCAGGGAATTCGCGGGCCTGGATTCGAATCCCATCTCCTCTACTCGTTAGCTCTGGGACCTTGGTCCGGCCTTTCCCACCGAGCCCTCAGACTTCATCTGTGAAATGGGCAGATGCTTCCCAGGATTATGGGTGGGATTCATGCGAAAACATTGGTGACAGGGCCTGGCACGGCACATCCCAGGCTTTTAATCCCTCCTGATGCATCCCAGTGCCTTCACCTATAAAACAGGAAGACAATGCCTCTTGCAGACTTTTTGCCACGTTGGATAAGGGAGCCATGCAGGGTGCTGCGGCAGCCCAGAGGCACTTTTTCTTTCTTTTTCTTTTTTTATTTTGAGACAGAGTCTCACTCTGTCACCCAGGCTGGAGTGCAATGGCGCGATCTCAGCTCACTACAACCTCTGCCTCCCAGGTTCAAGCAATTCTCTTGCCTCAGCCTCCCGAGTAGCTGGGATTCCAGACGCACACCACCACACCCCGCTGATTTTTTTTTTTTGTATTTCAGTGGAGATGGGGTTTCACCATGTTGGCCAGGGTGGTCTTGATCTCCTGACCTTGATCCGCCTGCCTCGGCCTCCTAAAGTGCTGGGATTACAGGCGTGAGCCACCGCACCCGGCCATCCCAGAGGCAGGCACCTTTTCATCGGACCCAGCCCTCTGCCTCCTCCCACTGGCCATGGGTGGGACCCATCCTTGTCCACACTCCTACCAAAGCCCAAGGTTACTTCCAGGGGAGGTGTCCCTGGGCCCCGCCTCCTCCTCAGTCCTGGTGGTGAGGACATGCTTCACCGTCCCCCTTGATTCAGCTGGGAGCTGTGAGGACCGACTGCATCTTATTGCATGACTGCATCTCATTGCGTGGTTGCCGGAGTAGCCCCCGCTCCTAGAACGGAGCCTGCGCATATTGTTGGAATGAATGAGAAAACAAGTACAGAAACGAGCAAAAGCCAATGAATGAAGTTCCTTCTGATCCATCTTGGGCTTTGCTTTCTGTTTCTGTCCAGCCCCCTCCTACCTCCTGGGCTGGGGGAGGGGGGTTTTCCTTCGTAGCTGGGGGATCCTGAGAAGTGGGGTGTGGGGAGGCTGGGCCCCAGCTGGCCAGACCTCGTGAAGACCCCAGACCCCTCTCACCTGCTGGGCTTGGGGAGTTGAGGAGGGGTCCAAGCCGCCAGCCAGCCAGCAAGGCCCCTCCTCCCGGCCCTGCTCCTGCCTCTTTGTAGGAACCGAAAGATTCCTGTTCAAAGGCAGGAGCTGGGGCTATTTTTGGCACTGTGGGGGAAAGAGCGAATGCTTTCCTTCTGTTCGAAAATATATGGTGTGTGTGCTGGGCACAGGAGGAGCTCCAGAGCTCAAAGCCTGCACTGGCCGGGTTTCTGCCCCTCAGCCGGTGGTCCCACCGCCCCCTGCGTGCCCAGCAGCCCACACGGCCTTGCCGGGCCGTTATTGTCTTCAGGCTTCCTGTGATGAGGCCTTTGCTGTGCTAGAGCAGAACATGATCTCAATTAAAACAAAGAGCAGCTGTCAGGATTGCTGAGGGGAGCCTGCCTAGGTGCCCCAGCTATGATTCCCCAGCTCCGGTTCTGTGGAGCTGGGGACGGCCTTGAGAAGAGATCTAGGTGCCTCTCAGGGAACGAGGCCCAGCCAGCAGGGAGCAGAGGGGAGGCCCTGGGTCCTGTAGGGGGTGTGTCTGGCCAAAGCGGTTCCTGGGCCACCTTGCCAGCCCTCACTCCTTGATTCAGAGAGTGTTTCTGGGGCAGCTGCCTCGTGTTAGGCCCTGTGGATGCTGGGGACACAGGGCAGGCTGGCTGGCTGGATTTCTGGCCCTGCTGGCATTCACAGTTTGGCGGGGAGCCAGATGTCAGGCTAGGATAAGCGTCAAGACAGGGCTTTGCACAATGGACTGGGAATCTCTGTGGTCTGGGGTGCATCTGGGAGGGCTTCCTGGAGGAGGTAATATTGTAGTTGAGACACAGGGCTAGGGTTGCCAGACATACTAAAAAATGATTTCCTGTTTATCTGATATGTGAACTTAACAGGGTATCCGTGTTTTTGTTTGTTGAATTTGACAGTACTGCTTTAGCGAGATGAGAAGTTTGCAGGGAGGGTTTTTGTGGGGGACAATAAGAGTGCTTCAGGGAGCAGGAACAGCATGTTCTAGGTCAGTCCTCACCTTCCAGGGCTCCCCAACCCCCAGCCCAGGAAGGGGTGGGGGACACAGAGCTGTTCTCCGTCACAGCTCAGGCAGAAGCCAAATTGGTCACAGAAACCACACGGTCACACCTAATGTCACAGCCAGTAGAGCAGGGAGCCCTCTGGATGGAAACTCTGAGAGGGTCCCAAGGAGCTGTCAAGGTTTGGCAACTCTGGGAACGTGAAATTGCACGGTGACTGCAGCATAGAGGGCCTGAGGCCGTGAGGCGCTGATGGCAAGAGTGCCCTGATGGCGGGAGGGCCCATGCTATGCTTAGCCTGGCTCCAAGCATGAGGGGCACTCAAGCGATTGGGCAGCTCAGAGATGAGCTTATGTGGCTAGGAGCAGATCCGTGGAAGTCCCTTGGCCTCTCCAAGCTGTGGTTTCCTGGTTGTGGAGGGGGGTTGCTGGTGGCCCCTGCTTTAGGAGGTACCTGGAGAGGCGGAGAGGCGGGGCAGGCAGTGGGTTGGCCCCTCAGAGCTGTTGGCTGACCCAGCAGGGCAGGGGCTCCGCAGGAGGGGTGTCTCGGAAAGCAGGGGAGCAATGTGAGGCCACATGGCACACCCAGGAGACGAGGGGCCTTGCCGAGGGACGCACCGGCAGGCGTCCCAGTCAAGGTCACGGTCCGGCCTCCAGTGAGCTCCCGCCAGGCTGATGGGTCCACGTCTGCGCCTCTCTGTGCCCCATCGCCGCCATCCCCGAGTCCTCCTGCTCTCTGAGCACCGTGACAAGGACCCTGATGAGTCACTCTGTGCCTCCTCCAGGAGGGCAGGTCAGGGCCGAGCCTCCGCCCTCCGCTCTTAAAGGGCCAGAGCTGGAGTCAGGGCTGCTGTCTGCTGCTGGCTGGGGCTGCCTGGGCTCCAGCAGCAGCCCTCGCCAACCCTCCCGGCCAGTTGCCCTGGAACGCATGCCCTAGAACCTCCTGTGGTCCCTGCAGGAGCCGCTCTGCCCCAGCGCAGCTCAGGGGCCAGACCTCGGTGGTGTTCCAGGAGCAGATCCACAGCATTCTGGGAGGGGAGGTGCGGCGGTCGCCGACACGCTGGTTCCACCCCTGTGTGCCGCCGCCGCCCAGTCTCTGCGTCCCTGCCATCCCTGCCACTGCCGTCTCCATCTCTCCCTGTGTGGGGGGCTTGCACCTTCCCTAGGGTCTCTCTTCACCTCTTGCCTCTGTTCCATCTTGGGAGCCTCTCAGTGCTTCCATCCAGAGGCTCCCTGCTCTACTGGCTGTGACATTAGGTGTGACCATGTGGCTTCTGTGACCAATTTGGCTTCTGCCTGACATGTGATGGAGACCACCTGTGTGTCTCCCACCCCTTCCTGGGGCTGGGGTGGGGAGCCCTGGAGGGCTAGGACTGAAGCAGGAATGTGGGGACTAGGATCGGGGAGGCAGATGCCACATGATCCTAAGTAGGGGGATGGGGGGTGATGGCCCGCTCGGCTTCTTGCAGGCCCTGCCCCTGCGGGGTACCCCTGTTATTGGCCCTGGCCATCTGGCCCTTGTCTTTGGGTGCTGTGACACCTGTATTTATGATAGTGGCAATTGTTAACATTTTGGGATACTTGCTGTGTTCTCTCCTCCTGGACCACACCACGCTGCCCTCTGGATAAGGCTTTGTTCTAGTGCGATGTGGCTTCTTGTGGTTCCTGAACTCACCAGGCTCTGGATGGCCTCTGAGCCTTGGACCTGCAGCCTCTCCTGGAAAGTGCTGCTTTTCCTCTTTGCCTGGCTAAGGCCTACACACCAGCCCTTTCCTCGGGGAGCACGCCTGACCCCCTAGGCTAGCTTGGGTTCCTGCTTCACATTTTCATTAACCCTGAACTTTCCTTTTTTTTTTTTTTTG
>NW_012110807.1:1425245-1426273 GCF_000951045.1 Mandrillus leucophaeus | reverse complement strand
TTGGGGAAGGTCAAAATCGGACAAAAGCAGGCACTCGCAGAGAGAGAACAAAACCGTTTCTGATACAGCTTCTCTGAGGCCACCGTGTGCATTTTTACCTGGTTCTTTTCCATTTTTTTCTATGTATGTAACTATGGTAGGTTTTATCGCCCTTAGTTTTCTGATGGGAAAACCAAGGCTCAGAGAGGTTAACCGACTTGTCCAATGTCACACAGCTGGAATGTGGTGGAACTGGGATTTGAACCTATGTCAGTGTGACTTGATCTGGATCCCTGAGCTGGTGAAAGCAAGTTAACAGATCAGCAGATACTGAGAACCTTTGCCTGGCAGCACCAACGGCACTTTGTTGGGGCGTCAGAGATGCCAAAGATTCAGTAACTCTTTGAGAGCACGCGGGAGGTGGGCAGGATCATCCTTTGAGAGCGTGTGGGGGGATGGGCAGGATCATCCTTGGGGATGGTGTCTCCTGGCTAAAGCCTTCCTGAGCCCGGACTCTGGACTCTATAAACCTGGCCTCCATCTCCACTCCTCCACCCCTGACTGTGCGATCTCGGTCAAGTGCTTTGCCTCTGACCTTCCCAAGGTCTCGAAGACCCCGAAGAGGCAGAAGATGTGGCTGACTCCGTTTTGGAAGATTCTGAGCTGACTCTGGCGGGAAAGATGGCTTGAGCCAAGGGGCAGTTCTTGTATGTTTATGCAAAAGAGAGAGAGAGAATATGTGTGGTCACTGGAACAAGTTCCTTTACTAGCCAGGAATCACTTTGGGTTTTAGAAAATAAAAGTAGCCCTGTCTACTTTCCAACTTACCCACCTAAAACAAGAACATGCATTCTGTGAGAACACACATACACTGAGCACCTACTACATGCCAGATGCTACCATTTGGCTGCAACTTAGGCAGGCATAGATCCTGCCCCGTGGAGCACCCAGCCGTTGGGGAAGGTCAAAATCGGACAAAAGCAGGCACTCGCAGAGAGAGAACAAAACCGTTTCTGATACAGCTTCTCTGAGGCCACCGTGTGCATTTT
>NW_012110807.1:1419012-1420390 GCF_000951045.1 Mandrillus leucophaeus | reverse complement strand
AGCTGGAATTACAGGCATGCACCACCGTGCCCTAATTTTGTATTTTTAGTAGAGACGGGGTTTCCCCATGTTGGTCAGGCTGGTCTCGAACTCCCAACCTCAGGTGATTCGCCCACCTTCTTGGCCTCCCAAAGTGCTGGGATTACAGGGGTGAGCCACTGTACCTGGCCTCTTTCCTTTTTAATGTTTTTTGACACAGGGTCTCACTTTGTCGCCCAAGCTGGAGCATGGTGGTGCAATCTTGGCTCACTGCAACCTCCACCTCCCGGGTTCAAGCGATCCTCCTGCCTCAGCCTCCCGAGTAGCTGGGATTACAGGCGCCCACCACCGTGCCTGGTTTTGCCATGTTGACCAGGCTGGTCTCAAACTCCTGACCTCTGGTGATCCGCCCTTCTTGGTCTCCCAAAGTACTGGAATTACAGGCATGAGCCACTGGGCCTGGCTGAGCTTTCCTTTCTTATTATGACAGATAGACAGCTGTGTGGGTGTGTGCTAACAGGGTGTGTCTCCCCTGTTGTATCAGGGACTCAGAGGACAGGAACCTGTGTCTAGGTCATTGCTGTGTCCCTGGAGCCTGTCTCAGGTTCTGACCCATTGAGAATGCTCAGAAATTAATTGCTGGATGAAGGAAGGGGTGAAAATCCTGTTTGTTCCTTTAACCACCCTGCAAGAAAGGTATTGTGACCACCACTATTCCCATTTTACAGCTAAGGAAACTGAGGCTCAGAGAGGTGAATTTAGCTGCCCAAGGTCACACAGGGGCTAAAGAATGAGTCAGTTTAGACAAAGACCCTTTCTGTTGAGTAGGTCAGTTGCGTCAGTGCCTTCCATAATGTCTGACCTTGGCAGTGTTTGGGAAATGCTTGTAGAATGGGACTGATCGGAATCCCTGAGTGCTGGACTCAGCTCTGAAATGTTTGAGAGGGTCCCCACCAGGAATCTTGAGAAAACTCCACACACAAAGATTTCCCCAGGGTCTTGGCCAGCCACAGTGGCTCATGCCTATAATCCCAGGATTTTGAGAGACCGAGGTGGGCGGATCACTTGAGGTCAGTAGTTCGAGACCAGCGTAGTCAACATGGTGAAACCCCATCTCTACTAAAAATACAAAAATTAGCCGGGTGTGGTGGTATGTGCCTGTAATTCCAGCTACTCGGGAGGCTGAGGCAGGATAATTCATTGAACCTGCTTGAACCCAGAAGGTGGAGGTTGCTGTGACCTGAGATCGTGCCACTGCACTCCAGCCTGGGTGACAGAGTTAGAAGATAGACTGTGTCTCAAATAAAAAAAAAAAAAAAAAAAAAAGACCTTCCCAAGGTCTCGAAGACCCCGAAGAGGCAGAAGATGTGGCTGACTCCGTTTTGGAAGATTCTGAGCT
>NW_012110807.1:1405723-1417307 GCF_000951045.1 Mandrillus leucophaeus | reverse complement strand
AGCGGGGTAGGGAGCATGCTGACCCAGGCCACGCAGCGACTGGATAGACCCGTCTGTGCAAAGGCCCTGGGTGATCCCTGCTGAACTGTGTGTCCCAAGCCGAGAGCCTGGCTTTAGGGGTCCTTGGGCAGGGGAGCCAGGCCTGGGCACAGAGCAGTGAAGAGCAAGTCCCAGGAGCTGGGCCAGAAGGTCACCTGGCCCTGGCCCAAGTCTGCCCTCCGGGGCCAGGGACCTGCCAGCTACTCGCCATTCCTGAAGACAGGCCTTGTGGGCCAGGAGATCCCCCAACAGGTGAAATACCCCCACTGGAGTGCTCAGCCTTCGTCCCGCCAGCCCGGAGGCTCTGGCCTCTCTTATGTGGAGGCGAGGCAGCCGTGGGGATGTAAGGTAGGGAGGTGGGGGCCAGTGGGGGGTGGTCAGAGCCTGGTCATCTGGATGGCCGTGGGCATGGGGCTCCCCTGATGAACCCAGGTGCCTCATCCTGAGACAGACACAGCAACAGCCCGTGGCCCCCTGGGCTGTGTGAGACTTTAATGAAATGAGGGTTCGGGCTGGTGCCGGGCAGATCGCAGTCAGCACCCGATGGCGACAGCGGCCGTCACAGCTGCTCACTGCCGCGCATGGCAGTCTGATGGCCCTGGCGGGCGGCCTGCTCAGAAGGGGCAGCAGAGTAGACAGGGCCTGCCTACCTTTCCTGCCGGCCTCTGTGTGCCCCAGCCCAGTGCTGGACCAGTCCTGGCCGGCACTCGGTGAACTGGGGTGGAGACAGTGACTGCCAAGGAGGCTGGATCGCCACTCCCACAATGGGGACACAGGATAGGGGGCTGGAGCCCAGAGGGGAGGGCAGAAGGGCTGGGGAATGTGCGGCGAGTGGGTCAGGGCGAGGGGCTGCAGCTGTGGCTTTGCTCAGCCAGGAGTGCCCGGGAGCTCTGGGCAGCAGGCCAGGCCTCCTTTCTGGGGTAGCTCAGGCCCGGTGCTGGGGCCCAGCCGCCCTTTAGCCAGGCAGTGGTGGCAAACAGGTATGGAATTGGGAGTAGGGGGTGGTCTCTCTTCTCACCCTGGCAGGGGCATCGAGCAATAAGTACAACAGCAGTGATGATCATGCTGACTGCCTCGTGCCAGGCAGCTCCTGCGTCTGCTGTCACGTTACTCTGAGCTTGGAGGCAGCGCCGCCGAGCACTCCATTTTAGAAGAGAGGCTGCCGCCCTTGTCCAAGGTCCAGGGTTAATGAGTCTGGGACCCGACCACGTTGTCTGGCCCAGAGCCTGTGCCCACCTTCCTGTTCTCACTCCAGCCCTCTCGGGGGCTGCTGTTCCTGGACACGGTGCCTGTCATCCGTGGGAGATGAGGCGCTCTAGCCCCTCATTTACTTGTTGCCTGAAGGTCACTTTGAGGAGCGTGGGAGCTGGGGGGCCTGGAGGTCTCAGGAGTTGAGCTCTTTCATGGGACAGAGAGGGGAGGGTGCGTGGCCACGTTCACGCACTGGGTCAGGAGCAAAGTTGGGCAGCCAGGGCTCCCTGCCTGTCCCAGGAACACCAGCATATATCCCCGATGCTGCCGTGTGACTCCGGGGAGGTGCTGTGACCCCCGGGAGCCGGTGCTGCAGCGGGAGCGGGGAGTGACCTGAGGCTTTGGGTGCTTGGGGTACCTGGAAGATTGGAGCAGCAGGTGGCTGCTCCTCAGCCCTTGAGTGTGGCAGGACCCTGGGTGGGAACCCCACAGGTAGGTATTTCACTCCCTTTTCTGTCCTCCCTCCAAGTGTGTAGAACTCCATGGTTGACACAGCCAGTAATGTCCCCTTTCACAGATGGGGAAACTGAGGCCCAAACTGGGGGAAAAAAACGGTCATACAGCAAGGGAGTGTCAGATCCCTGGAGTCCAGGTCCCACAAGAGACCACCACGGTCTTCGCTATGAGGAACTGCCCCTCCCCAGGGGTGGGCCCGGCTCCGGGGCAGGAGGGTGCGGCCGGCGGCACACTCTCTCCGCTCTCTTACTTAGCTGTGCTGTTGCTGCCCTGGGAGGGCTTGGGGCAGAGCCCCCCATTCTCAGGAGATGGTACCGAGGGGCTTCTCAGGTGCTGCTGAGAGAACACAGCTTCAGGGTGCTGTGAGGAGGGGCAGGGGTGAGGCTGCAGAGGCTGGAGACGCACTGGGGGCTGTGGAGGAGGGTTCTAGGAGGGGAGGGATGTGACCACATTAGGGATGCTGGCAGCTGTGGGTGGGGACTGGATGGGAGAATGGGATGGGGTGGGGACTGAGAAGAGGCTGGCGCAGCAGCTGGGGTGGTGTGGGGGTAACGTCCAGCCAGCCCTGGACAGTGGAGGCTTTCTCGTGTTTTTGAGGCAGCCAGATTGGCTGGGACTTGTCTGCAGTTGGTGCGGGACTGCCTGTAGGGAGATCTTAGGACGGATACCTGGGAGGAGGCCCAGGGGATCCCTTTGGGCCACGTGGAGCCTGAGGGGCCCCTGGGCCCCATCGGTGAGGAGCTTGGGTGGGGGGCTGAGCTGCAGGAGGGGCCAGCTGGGAGGAGGCTGGGAGTGAGGGGTGCGTGGAGCAGAGCCGCCCCCAGAGAGCGTGTGAGCTGGGCGCTTGGAGGGGTCCTGGTGCTGGGAGGTTGAGCACAGGAGAGGCGTGGGCCTGGGAGGAGCTTCTGAGGCCAGCTGCACTTCTGGAAGGAGGACAGTCCGTGATCAAAGCTGTCAGGACCGAGGGGACTGTCTGATTTAGTAAGATGGGTCATTCGTGGCCAGGCCCTGCTTTCTGCTTTTGTGCTGCTCAAATCCAGAGTCCCCCTTGCTGATGTGGTTTTTCCCTCAGCCGTGGCGGAGGGCTGGGGGGCAGGTACAGAGACACGCGGGAAGCCCTCGTCCCTGGAGATGGATCCAGGGCCAGGTCCGCCCCAGGAGGGATGGCGGAAGAGGCTGGATTGGCTGGCCGTCTGCCCTCCATGCCTCTAGCTGCAGCCGGTGCCAGGAGGGGGCTGCCAGCCCCTGCCTTTCGCTCCCACCATGTTTGAGCTGAGCTTCAATCAGGAGAGAGGTGTTTTGCTTTAGGGAAATCAAAATCAGACTCAACATCCTCCTGGGCTCCTGGGACTGGCTCTCGTGTTCGTTCCTGGCAGATGAGAGCTGTGTGCAAGGGAGGAGGAGCTGGAGTAGGGGAGCTGGGGACCTCAGGAGCGCTGCTGGGGTGGAAAGGAGGCTGTGGGCGCTGAGGGTGCTTCCTGGCTGTGGGGTATGGGCCTGGAGTCTGCGAGCGTGGGGATGGGGCGAAGGCTAAGACCCACTCCCTGCTCTGAGCCTGCAGCTGCCCTCCCCTTCTGCAGCCCTGGCTTTCTGGGGGGTCAGTGAAGGGGAGTAGAGTGGATGCCCAGCTCCCCCTCTCCCAGGGCCCTGTGTCGGCTGTGACTTCTCCATCCACTCTCGACAACCTTGACAATGGCTCTGCCTGGTAGGAGTTTATACCCCATCCTACAGGTGAGGACTTGGAGGTTCGGAGGGGTTAAGAAACTTGTTTGGAATCACCCAGCCTTCAAGTGGCCCCGACAGGATGACAGCCCCAGAGCGTCTCACTGTCTGGCCCCGTGGTGAGCATGGCGCGTTGCCAGTTTCAAATCCTGGTTTTGGTATGAGCCTGGGCCTGCAGGCCTGGAGGCAGAGTGTGATGGAGGAAGACAGTTCGTTTTAAAAATTGGCCAAAATCAGATGAAATTGTGAAGGTCCACGCGTGAGAAACACGTTTGAGGACGTGTTCTAAACCCAGCCCAGTGGCTGGATGACAATGGAGGAATCAGCAGGGGTTATTCTCTGTCCCCTGCGTGCAGGGTGCTGGGCCAGGCTCTGAGGGTGACGCTAGAATAGGCCAGGAGAAGTGCCCGGGCCTCTGCGGGCTCAGCGTCCAGCTGGAAAGATGAGGGGGAGAAGTGCTTCTATGTCGCACACACTAGGACGAGCACAAGTCCCTCCTCTTCCTCCTAGACGCTTGAGTCCCATTTTACAGATGAGCAAACCAAGGCTCAGAGATGCGGGGTCACTCATCCAAGACCACAGATCAGAGGGAACCCTGGCCTGAAGTGCTCGCCAGGCTGGCCAAGGCCCTCTCTGGACCACTCTACTTCACCACTGCCCCGCCCCAGCCCAGCTGGTACCCCCTTGGTCAGACCCCCGTTGGTCCTCTGTTGTGGAACCCATGGGAAGACAGACCTCGTGTGAAGGGGGCTTCTCAAGGGGCCAAGGCAGGGTCAGGAGGGCCTCCTAGAAGAGGGGCATCCCAGCTGGGCTTTTTTTTTTTTTTTTTTTAAGAATTAGGAAACCATGAGAAATTTTTTTTTTTTTTTTTTTTGAGACAGTCTCTGTCACCCAGGCTGGAGTGCAGTGCAGTGGTGATCTCAGCTCACTACAACCTCTACCTGGGTTCCAGCAATTCTCGTACTTCAGTCTCCTTAGTGGCTGGGATTATAGGTGTGCGCCACCACACCCTTCTAATTTTTGTATTTTTAGTAGAGACGGGGTTTCGCCATGTTGGCCAGGCTGGTCTCAAACTCCTGGCCTCGAGTAATCTGCCCACCTTGGCCTCCCAAAGTGCTGGGTTTACAGGCATAAGCCACCACGCTCGGGCCCAACTAGGCTTTGAAAGATGGATAGGGGTTCCCTGGGCAGAAGAGGTGAGGTGAGGAAATGTTCCAGGCAGAGCACGAAGGCCTGGAGACCGGAACAGTCAGAGGAACCCCAGTGGGGTCAGGATGCGGGCCAGGGACCCGGGGAATAAGCTGTGCAAGGACTGCCTGCGTTCCTACCCTGCCCTGAGCCCTGAGCCTTGAGCCTGGAGCCTGGAGCCTGGAGCCCAGACCCACCGAGGGAGGCAGAGGCAGAGGCCCTGTTTATTTCACATGAGGTTGGAGGCTCTGGGAGGAGGGGGAAATGGGCCAGACTGGGAGCCGAAGCCTGGGAAGGTCACTCTGGCATCTGGGTGGAGGATGAGGCAAAGGGAAGCTGAACCCCCAAATTGTCCCCCATCTCCTTCCCTCCCAGTGCCTGTCTTGGTCGGAACTGCTTGGGGCACAGGACTTTGGGCAGGCCCCCCCTCCCCGGCATTGTGCAGTGGGGAGGGGAGGCAGGCACAATGGTTGTGGGGTGAAGAGGACAAACATTTCCCTCAACTTTTTATTTTGAAAAGTCAAGAGGAACATTGATGTGGTGGTGTAGGAATGCCTCTGTGTCCTCGAGTCCCCAGCTCTGCTGCCTCTGTCCCCTCTCTTTCTATATACGTGAGTGTGTATATTTCTAAACCATGTCACAAGAGGCTGCAGGCGTCCTGACCCTCACCCCTGAATAGCTCAGGGCACATCTCCAAAGCTGGGCACAGTGTCTCATGCCTGTAATCCCAGCACTTTGGGAGGCCGAGGCGGATGGATCACTTGAGGTCAGGAGTTTGGGACCAGCCTGGCCAACATGGTGAAACCCCGTCTCTACCAAAAATACAAAAATTAGCCAGGCATGGTAACAGGTACCTGTAATCTTAGCTACTCGGGAGGCTGAGGCAGGAGAATCGCTTGAACCCTGGAGGTGGAGGTTGCAGTGAACCAAGATCAACCATTGCACTCCAGCCTGGGTGACAGAGGGAGATGCCTCAAAAAAAAAAAAAAAAAAAAAGAAAAGAGAAAGGGCATTAGTCTCAGTGCTGTTACCACCCCTCGCCTCATCCCCATGGCAGCACCTAATTGCCAGTCCGCCAGTCCACAGTGCCGTGGCTTCCCAGATGGCCCAGTGACAGCCATGATAACTGTTTTTTCCTGCCCATCTGGACCTGATCCAGGCATCTCAAGTTACATTTGGTTGCCTTGTCTGTTTAGACTCTCTCTGAAACAATCCTCCGACTTGCTTTGCCTTTCCTGGCCCTGACTCGAAGCGTCCTGGTCAGTTGTCTTGTAGAACGTCCCACAGCCTGGATTTGTCTGATTATGTCCTTGTGGTTAGACTCAGGTTAATTGTTTTTGGCGGGAGACCGCCACGGATAACGTGCCCTTCCACTGCATCAAATTAAGGGGTACACGATATTGGGCTGTTTCTCAATCGAAGGAGGCGGGGCAGGTTTGATCAAGGACGGTGGCTTTTTATTTGAATTTGATATATATATATAATTTTTATTTTATTTATTTATTTATTTATTTTTTGAGACGGAGTGTCTCACTCTGTCACCCAGGCTGGAGTGCAGTGGCGCGATCTTGGCTCACTGCAAGCTCCGCCTCCCGGGTTCTCGCCATTCTCCTGCCTCAGCCTCCGGAGTAGCTGGAACTACAGGCGCCCGCCACCACGCCCGGCTAATTTTTTGTATTTTTGGTAGAGATGGGGTTTTACCGTGTTAGCCAGGATGGTCTCGATCTCCTGACCTCGTGATCCGCCCGCCTCAGCCTCCCAAAGTGCTGGGATTACAGGCTTGAGCCCCCATGCCCGGCCAATGAATTTGTTTTATTTTTTGTTGTGTATTAGAAAAGATATGACCAGCAGAGTTACTGGTAACTTTGTGGATATTATTGCTTAGGCTGAAGCTAGATTAAGCAGCTAAGTAAAAGCAAATTGAGATGATTTCAAGAAAAATCCTGAGTGAATCACTGGATAGCTGGACAGAGAAAGATCTCGAAGGTGATCTTGGAAGAGTTGAGCTTCTGGAAGCCCAGACAGAATGGTTGAGAACACAGGCCTTGGTGATGGGCAAACCCAGACTGAGGGCATGACCGTGGGCGCATTCCTCCAGTCACTTCCCCTAGCTCAGCTTCCTCTCCAGGTTGGGGTGGTAGCTGCTCAGTAGCAGGCTGGGGTTTGGACAAAGGACAGACTGACCCGTGCCAGAACTCCCTGGCTGGCGGGAGGGCTGGGGGCAGGTGGCCAGGACCCCAGAGACGTGCCCCTGCCTGCTGTCCTTCAAGACCCTCCACGGCTGGGCACGGTGGCTCATGCCTGTCGTCCCAGCACTTTGGGAGGCCAAGGCAGATTGATCACTTGAGATCAGGAGTTTGAGACCAGCCTGGCCAACATGTGAAACGCTGTCTCTACTAAAAATACAAAACTTAGCTGGGCATGATGGTGTGTGCCTGTAGTTCCAGCTGCTTGGGAGGCTGAGGCACGAGGATCACTTGAACCCAGGAGGCGGAGGTTGCAGTGAGCCAAGATTGCACCATTGCATTCTAGCCTGGGTGACACAGCAATACTTTGTCTCAAGAAAAAAAAAAAAAAAAAGACCCTCCAAGGCCCCAGGCAGTGAAGCAGTTAGAATTGCTGGGCCCTGGCTGGGTGCCAGGGGACACCTGCCAGCCTCAACTGTTTCCTGAAGGTCAATTCGCTGCTTAAACCATGGGCAGGGCTTCTCTTCCCCACCCTAGCTCCGGTTCCCTGGAGCTTGGCCGCCTGCTGATCACCCAGGGTTCTGTGGGGGGACCTTTCTAATGGGGGGAGCCCTAGTCATGTGCCCTCCTCCCACCTCCCTGCCGCTTCCTGGGAGTGTAGTTGGGGGTGAGGAAGGACACGGAGGCTGAGGCAGAACCCTGGGGGAGGGCTGCTGGGAGACATGGGTCGGGGGTGTCAAGGGAGAGTGGGACTTCTGAGCTGGGGGTCCAGGGAAGCCCCTCTCTGGCGCTGTGAGGGCTGCCTGAGGTCAGCAGTGGCCATGCCACCCAGCTCCTGCTCTTTATGTCGAATGCTGCCACCCCTTGCCAAGGTCACACAAGGTCATGCAAACTCAAGGGGGTTTACGCAATTGGGCCTCCATCCTGATCTCTAGGGGCATAGTCCCGGCTCTGCTGTTTCCTGCAAAGGGACCTCAGGTGATCCCAGACAAATAAGCAGACCCGTCGAAACTTCCATTCCTCATTGGGAAAACGGGGTCACACCTCCCTGTGGGGTTTTTGTGAAGCTGAGGAGTGGCAAGCACTTCAATTTCCCCAACAGTCCCATTTCACAGATGAGAAAACTGAGGCTCAGAGAGGGGAAGCAATTTGCCCAAGGACACACAGTGCCCTGTGGGGCCGGATTTGAACCCAGGCGGTCTGGTCTGGCTTCAGCACCTGTGGCCCTGAGCTCCTGGTGGTACTGTGATCGGTCGCCTGTATCTCCAGGTTTGAGCTTCCAGCATCCGCCCCACGGCCACAGCTGCCATCACAGCGGGTGTGGGGGGAGGTCTAGGCAACCAGCCTGGATCAGACCAAGGACACCTTCCCTCTCCACCCCCATGCCGAATCCTGAACCCCTTTCTGCCCCATACCCTTTGCCAAAACTTTATCTCAGAAAATTGCTTTCTTTGACTCCAGGCCCTCTGGGTAACCGGCATCTCCCACTGTTGCCTTCTCTCTCTCTGTCTTTTTTGAGACAGTCTCGCTCTGTCACCCAGGCTGGAGTGCAATGGAGCAATCTTGGCTCACTGCAAGCTCCGCCTCCTGGATTCAAGCGATTCTCCTGCCTCAGCCCCTCGAGTAGCTGGGACTATAGGCGCGTGCCACCATGTCTGGCTAATGTTTTTTATTTTTAGGAGAGACGGGCTTTCACCGTGTTAGCCAGGATGGTCTCGATCTCCTGACCTTGTGATCTGCCTGCCTCGGCCTCCCAAAGTGCTGGGATTACAGGCGTGAGCCACCGCGCCCGGCCCGCCTCTTCTCTTTTTATCCGGGGCCTGCTTGCAGACAGGTCTCTTCCTCCATCTCTGATTTGGGCTTGTGGGAGGAGAGGGCTGACCAGCACGGGGGTGGAGGCGTCTAACCTGCCCAGGAACCTGGCTGCCAGGTTCTGAGCCACAGACCTAAGGTCAGACCCTTGCCTTGCCACTTCCTGATCTCTTTGTGCCTCAGTTTCCACATTTGGAGCCAGGGCAGAGTCGCGCCATCCTCCCTCCATGCTGTCATAAGAGCCGCTGAGCCAAAGCACAGAGGCCCGCCCTGGGCGCAGATTCGGGCTTGCGGCCGGCTCTTGGTATTTGGCAGCTGTTGCGAGCTTGCTTTGAGTGGTTTTTGAAAAGCGGCTTCCTCAAGTCTGGTCAGGCACAAACAATTCAGAGACACCTCTTTGGGCTTCCTTCCCACTTCCCTGGGAATAGATTCCAGTTCCTTTACTCATCTGAACTCCACCTGACACCCCTTTCCTGTCTGTTCATGTGTTCATTCATTCATTCATTCATTCATTCATTCATTCATTCCACAAGCCAGTATCGAGCACATTTGAGGGCCCTACCCCATACCCTTTGCCAAAACTTTCTCTTGGAAAATTGCATTCTTTGACTCCAGGCCTGGCTTTTCTAGGTGTCTGGCATCCCCGGGGATCCAGTAGCTTCCGTGCCTTTATGAGTGAGTCCCCACAAGAAGTCTGTGTGGGGCAGGCGCTGATACGATGATGCCCACTTTACAGATGAGGCGCCTGAGGCAGGGAGTGCAGGAGGAGCCATCCCGCGCTCACACAGGCGGGGAGCAAGGGTGGCCTCAGTGGTGGTTTGATGTTCTCGTTCGGTGACTTTAGAGAGAACATTGATTTGGTTCCAACTTGAAACGATTCTGTACTTTTCAGAAAAACCATTTTTGTTTGTTTCACGGCTCAGTAAAGAATGGGTACGTGGGCTTGGCTCCAGGCTCAGCCGCTCTCTGTGGCCTCGTTCAGCTTTTGCTTCACGGCTCTGTTCATGTCTTGCCAGGGAAAGAGCCCGAGCTGACCACGGAGAGGGAATGTAGGGGAGGGTGGTCCACCGTTCTGCTGAGAGCTGCCCGTTTTCAGCCCCGCCCCGCCCCCCTCCCCCCCGCCGACATACAGGCGGGGCAGCCGAGTGCCTGGGGAAGCCGGGGCCTTCCCTGACATCCCGTCCCCAGGGATTGAGAGATGGGAAAGAGTAAGTCTTAGATATTGGCCTGGAAGCAAGGGCTGTGGGAGAAGCGAACCCTTGAATGCCACAGGGCGTTCCTGGGGGCTCTCCCAGCAGTGGCAGTGGCAGGCAGCATGTGGGCACTGGGAAGGGGTGGGGCCAGTGTCCCCTGCTGGGGTGGTGGGTGCAGAGCCCCTGGCTGGGACTGCTCACCAAGGGAGCATTTTTTCATCCAGAGCAGGCCGGTGCCCAGGGACATGGCCCATGGGGAAGGGAGGGCTGGAGGGGAGGCCCCCCAGTGAATGTCTGCCCATCTTCTTGGACACCTTCCCTGAGCTAAAAGCCTGCTTTTCTCTTTTCTCTTGCAGTTACCGAGAAGGAGGTCCAGCAGTGGTGAGTAGCTGCTTTTTCTCAAACCGTGGAGGGGCTGGGGGTGTGGGCTTTGTGCTGATGGGGACATCAGTCCAGCTGCCCAGGACGGGGGCACTTGGAGGGGCCCCTGAGCATGGGATCTGGACAGCCTTTGTTCAGTGGCCCTTGTCCTTGCGGGACTGACGTGGTTTCAGTGGAACTGGGTTGGGGGTGGTGCTGGGGTGTTTGTTGGTGGTGGTCCTTGCTTTGAGTTGCATCTTTAGGGACCACCAAGGCCTGAAGGATTGATTCCAGGCCCTGCTCACCAAAGAGAAGGGTTTGGATAGGAAAGTCCTTCTGTGACCTTGAGAGGTCCTTTCCCCTCGCTGGGGCTCCATCGCCCCTTCTATGAAATGATCGATTCGATTGGATCAGGGATGGCAAATGGGTTTGCTCTTGGATGCCAGCTCTCATCAGTCGTAGCTGCCTGGAGGGCCGTGATAAGGATTCCGAGGCCGTACGTCATGGAGCAAATGGAAAAGTGGCAGTGAGGGATCAGTGGGGCCTGTAATGGATGAGTGGTGCCTGGGCTGGGCCTGGGGGAGGAGGGCGGCGTAGTCTGTTGTTGTGGAATGTGGAGCTGACAGGAGGCTTACCCTGTAAGGTGTCTGAGCTGCAGGGGCGGCACGTAGGGACATGAGGCGGTGAGCCTGGAGACCTTCCAGTCAAGGCTGGCAGGGCCAGGCACCCCCAGGAGCCTCCAGGGCCACTCCCTACACCTCCCTGCCTCAAGTCCAAGCTGCAGATGGGGCAGAGCTATGCTGGCTCGCCTGGCTCTGCTGAGCCCTCGATGGGAGGTGCCCCATCCTGAGGCTGAGTTTCCGCTCCCACTTTCCACTTCTGCACTTCCCTGGGTGCGTGTCCCAGAAACGCTCTCCTTCTAGGTCTTCACCCCTGTGGCTCTGCTTCCTGGAATGCCTGCCTTCCTTGCTGGGCCATCTGAACTCTGCCCCTCGCAAGGCTCAGCCCAAGTCACCTCCTCCATGAAGCCTCCCTAGATTCCCCATCTGTACATGTTCTCCCTGCCTTCACACACACTAGCCAGAGGGATCTTTGTTGAACAAAAACCTGACCATGCCAGGCATCTGCTAAACACCCCCTTGACCTTGGGGTGAAGTCCTCACCCTTGATATAGTTATGTGCTTACAAGGCCTGATTCGGTCTGGCCCTGCTGACCCCTGCACTCTGGCATCCTCTGCCCTTTGACCTTTGGCCTTTACCCTCTGGCCAGCCTGAACTGCTGTTTGTTCCTTGAACTCACCTTTGTCTCGGGGGCTTCCTGGTGTTTGCCCAGGCTGCTCCCCCTGCCTGCTGGGCTGTTATCTCCTCGCCCCTCCC
>NW_012110807.1:1397203-1399068 GCF_000951045.1 Mandrillus leucophaeus | reverse complement strand
AAAAAAAAAAAAAAAAAAAGAAAATAGGTGGTATTTTCTCTGCCTTCTGGCAGAGAAAATTTCTGTGTGTCTCGAGTAAATATCCTATGGTTCATTTTGGCAATACCTTCAAGGCTAGGAGATGGTTGAACCAATGCCTTTCTCTGGCTCTCCTAGGTCAGCCCACTACCCACCTCACTGTTGTATTCCAGAATGGTCCCATCCCCTTGGGGCGATGCTAGATCGGGGATGGTTAGACAGTGACACTCTGCCCTCCTGTGCCCATGGCAGACATCAGTAATGGATCACAGAGTATGTTGCTCTATGCTCTGGGAGCCAGCGGAACTGCTGTTACCGCACAAAATAAACCAATTTGCTATTCCTTGATTGTCCTAAACCTTACTGGTGAACCCGGGACCGAAGCATGAGCCTGCCTACTCACAGGCTAGATCCACTGGGCCCACCGTCCCCTCTGTCCTTTGCACAGAAGGCAAATGAGGTGACCACCTGCATCCTAAACACCCTGGCCCATTTTCAGAGGGCCCTTTTTCAGCACGGCCTCCCGCTGGCACCATTCTTGTTCTTGTTTTCTTTCTTTTTTTTTGAGATGGAGTCTCATTCGGTTGCCCAGGCTGGAGTGCAGTGGCATGATCTCGGCTCACTGCAATCTCTGCCTACTGGGTTCAAGTTATTCTCTTGCCTCAGCCTCCCGAGTAGTTGGGATTATAGGCCCCCACCACCATGCCCAACTAATTTTTGTATTTTTAATAGAGATAGGGGTTTCACCATGTTGGCCAGGCTGGTCTCAAAGGTGCGAGCCACTGTGACCAGCTCTGGGCTTGACTCCTGACTTGCCCACTTCCTGGCTGAGTGACCTTGGACAAATGACTAGACTTCTTAGGACCTCAGTTTCCCCATCTGGAAAAGGAGGGTGATCATAGTAAAACTTTCTAGGAGTAGTGTGAAGAATAAATATGCTACTTCATATAAGACGTTTGGAACAGAGCCTAGGAAACATTCTCTCTGCTGGTGTCAGTAATGGTAGTAATCACGGTCCTGACATCATCAGTGGAACCCACTGAGCCCTGAGATTGAGGACTTTCTCCGCATTAGGCGGATGAGGAAACTGAGGCACAGGGCGGTGAGTGACTTTCGTTTACTCATCAAGCATCAATAGAGTGTGCTCCCTGTGCCAGACACTGTCCCACACCCTGGGGACATACCACGAACTGGATAAAACCCCAGGCCCCGACATACACATGAGTATAGAGTGGGGTCACTGTGGGCTGAGAAATGTCCTGTGGGGAATTGAAGATTTGAGCACAGCGGGGTAGGGGCCTCGTTAAGAGGGAGAGGTCAGGTGAGGCTGCTCTGGGATTCTGACATTTGAGCTGCAACCTAGACAATAAGGACTCGGTGGTGGAACCTGGGTCATATCCACCCAGGCATAGAAAACAGCGAGGACAAGCGCTGGGAGGGGGACATGAGCCTGGCGAATTAGAGGACCAGCAGGGAGCCAAGGAGGCTGGCCTGAGGGGGCAGTGTGGAGGCTCTCACAGCAAAACAGGGACCCTCAGCTATGTGAGGCCCAGTCCTCACTGTGGGGGCACTTCCCCTAAAGAACCTACAAAGAAAAAAGCAACCTGCTTTCGGGATGCAGCTGTAGTCCCGGCTATGCAGGAGGCCGAGGTAGGAGGATGGCTTGAGCCCAGGAGGTCGAGGCTGCAGTGAGCTGTGATTGCCCCACTGCAGGCAATAGAGTGAGACCTCGTCTCTTAAAAACAAAACAAAACGGCCGGGCGCGGTGGCTCACGCCTGTAATCCCAGCACTTTGGGAGGCCGAGGCGGGCGGATCACGAGGTCAGGAGATCGAGACCATCCTGGCT
>NW_012110807.1:1377926-1395848 GCF_000951045.1 Mandrillus leucophaeus | reverse complement strand
AACTCCTGACCTCAGGTGATCTACCCGCCTCAGCCTCCCAAAGTGCTGGGATTACAGGTGTGAGCCACCGTGCCCGGCCCCATTCTTGTTCTGAACAACTCTCAGGACACCCGACAGCCAGAGACTCTACCCATGCCTGCCTCTCTTTTGGGAAAACTCGGGATTCCTGAGCCCAGGCTTTCAGGGCAACAAGCAGTGCAGGGCCCAGCCATCTGGGGTGGGAGCAGCAGCAGGAGGGAGGGACATTTAGGGAGCAGTGGGTCACAGTGGACATGGTTTTCCTCTCCCACCTGAGAAGCGCTGGGGCAACTTCAGCCGGGGAAGCGGCTTCGATGGCCTCCTGTCTCTCTTCCTTCATCACTTGTGTGTGGCTCCCTTTTTCTCTGCACACGTTACTAGCCCTCTTGTTCCCTTGCCTCATGTCCAACTCCTTAGCCCGGCCAGCCTGCCTCCCCTAGACAGCAGATCCTGAATCTGATCCCAGCCCCTGGCCACACGGGTCTGAGCCCCTGGTCTGCAGTGGTGCCACGGCCTTGGCCTCGCGGGGCTGCTGCCTGCCTATGCTGGCTCTGCTGTTCTTGGCCCCGTACAGCCTCTGCTAGAGCTTTGGAAACTGGGACCGCCCCTTTGTGACTTTCCACTGCACTTGGAATAAAGCCCCAGCATGTTGTGTGGCCCACAAGGCTCCCTGAGGTCTCTGACCTCAACTTTTCCCCTGGGTCGCCGTGCACTGACCACACTTGCTGTCCCTCACCTGTGCCGAGCTCATCCCGCCTCAGAGCCTCTGTCCCTACCATTTCTTTTGCTAAGGAGACTGGCCTCCAGTCTCAGCAGGGCTCGTTCTGTCTTGATAGTCATACCTTCACCCCTAGTCAGCTGCTCAGAGAGGAGGTCCCTGTCTTTCCTGTACGATCTAGGGTCATCTGGGTTTGTGCTGACATATAGCAGCTGCCATACAGGGTCTTTTTTTTTTTTTTTTTTTGAGACGGAGTCTCGCTCTGCCGCCCAGGCTGGACTGCAGTGGTCGGATCTCAGCTCACTGCAAGCTCTGCCTCCTGGGTTCACGCCATTCACCTGCCTCAGCCTCCCGAGTAGCTGGGACTACAGGCGCTGCCACCTCGCCCGGCTAGTTTTTTTTTTTTTTTTGTATTATTTTTAGTAGAGACAGGGTTTCACCATGTTGGCCAGGCTGGTCTCGAACTTCTGACATCAGGAAATCTGCCCGCCTCAGCCTCCCAAAGTGCTGGGATTACGGGCGTGAGCCACCGTGCCTGGCTCTGCAATGGCTTTTATTACTTTTATAATAACCAAATATCCTAGCAATATGATAGCAAAAGTAGTGGGTGGAAGCCAGAGGAATGGTGTACTCACATCAACAGGGCAAGCTGTTGATTCTGGGCTGCCCCAGGCAGAGTGGGCGTGGAGACAGACTCTCAGCAACACACTGGGTGCTTTCCTGCGGGCAGGCACCGTGCTGATGGAACGGGGCCGTGTGGAGAATCCGAGGAGCAGCCCCATTTTACAGATGAAGAGACTGAGGCTCTGAAGGGTGGAGACCCTTGCCCAGGTCACACAGCTCTGTGCGTGTGTGTGTGGAGTCTCAGTCCAGCTCGCTCTGCCTCCGTGGTCCCAAATATTGGGGCTCAGACCTGCCGGCTTCTTGCTTTCTTGCTGTGGGAAACCCGTAAAACCAGAGGCTACTGGGGAGAAGGGAAAGGAAGAGGAACCAACATGGCTGGGACCCTCCTCCAGGTCTCGAGGGAGTGCGGGGAGGGGCATGCCCCTGGAGGGAGTTGTTTGAAGAGATAATGGGAGAATAATTTGCCGAGCCTGCCGCTGCGCCCGTCCCTGCTGCGCCTGGCTGATTGCAGCTTGGGGTTATGCTTTATGATTTATCCGTCTAGCAATCTCTGTCCCACCTTTTGCACTGCAGAGAGCAGCTGCTGCAGTATCATCACCATGGCAGGAGATGCAGGGCTGGCCTCCCAGCAGGATGCCAGAGGACACGAACCTGCAGGAGCTGAGAGTGGCAAATTCAGGGGAAGTCCTAGAGGACCAGGGCTTTTGGGAGACTGAGGTCCGGCAGTTGGGGGGGCTTGCTCAGGCCCTCAGAGAACTAGAAGCCAAACTGGAGTTGGACCCGTGTGTTCTGGGAGCATTCAATCATTCATTCATTTGTTCACTGATCCATTCAGGGCATCTTTACTGAGCACCTACTTTATGCCAGGCCAGTGCTGGTTGCTGGGGGGCATCAGGGACTGAGGGGGGCGAGGTGCTTGGAGTCTCCTGGTGGACGAGGGCATTCACCCAGCCTGGCGCTGTGGTGGGGAAGAGAAGGTGGGAGGTGTGGGAGGAGCCCCAGCGCTGGAGTGGGAACTGTTTTGCACGTGGCAGTCAGCTTTCAGGATTTTTATGAAATGACAGATTTCTTTTCTTCCCTTCCCCCTTCCCTTTTAAAGAAGTGTAAGAACGCCGTTGTTGAATCTAGGATTTTCTTTTCTCATCTCTACCCTGTCTTGAAGAGCTGGTTCCCAAACACAGTCAACCGTATCAGAAACCTCGGCTTCCTGTGGCTGGGGATCGCAGGCCCCGTTCTTCACAGCCTGGGCCTGCCTCTGAGGCCTGGCGCCATGACTCTTCTCTAATCCCCAAAGGGGTCTCTGAACCACAAAGAGTTAAGACCCTGTTCATGAACAAGGTTGTGTGAGGTGTGACCTCTGCATACGCATCTCGGACTGCGTTACTGGGTGGGGAGGGGCAATGAGGGATCTTGGTACTTCTCTGCCCGTGTACTAGGAGATTGGGTATTAGAAACGACTTCCTGGCCGGGCGCGGTGGCTCATGCCTGTAATCCCAGCACTTTGGGAGGTCGAGGAGGCCAGATCATGAGGTCAGGAATTCAAGACCAGCCTGGCCAACATGATGAAACCCCGTCTCTACTGAAAATACAAAACTTAGCTGGGCGTGGTGGTGGCGGTATCTGTAGTCCCAGCTACTCGGGCGGCTGAGGCAGGAGAATTGCTTGAACCCGGGAGGTGGAAGTTGCAGTGAGTCAAAATTGCACCCCTGCACTCCAGCCTAGGCGACAGAGTGAGACTCAGTCTTGGAAAACGGAAGGACTTCCCATGGGGCCAGAGTGGGGGACTCGGGAGGGTATGGTGGAACCTTCCTCTTGGGACAGCTGGTGGGACGAGGTAACAGGGGTTGGGCTGTCCTCGGCCGCTGGCTCTGGTGTTGCGGAAGATCATAGATCAGGGCTTGGGGCATGGCCAGTGCTCAGCACATCCTGTGGTGTTAACAGTCTCAGCTTATTTGTCCAGGCCTACTCAGGGGCCTGAAAGAAAGGTGTGAAGTTGGCTGTCACCTCACAGAGGAGGAAATCAAGGCTCTGAGGGGAATCGTCACCTGCCCCAGGTCACACACAGGTCAGGAGTGGGGCAGGATCAAGCCAGGACTGAAGCTTGAGCCCTTCTTTTTCAGTTTCTTAAACTTAAAAAAAAAAAAAAAATTAAACACCTTTTTCTTTCTTTCTTTCTTTCTTTTTTTTTTTCTGTTGAGACAGGGTCTGGCTTTGTTGCCCAGGCTGGAGTGTAGTGGTGTAATCATAGTTCACCGCAACCTCAGACTTTTGGGCTCAAGGGACCGTCCTCCCTCAGCCTCCCAAGCAGCTAGGAGGACAAATACAAGCCACTGTGCCCGGCTCCACTAATTTTTTTTTTTGTGTGTGTGTGTGTGGAGAGATGGGGTCTTGCTTTGTTGCCCGGGCTGGTCTCAAATTCCTGAGCTCAAGTGATCCTCCCGCTTCGGTCTCCCAAAGTGCTGGGATTCCAGGTGTGAGCCACCACACCCGGCCTCCTGTTTTATATTACAGAGTTCCTGCATGCCCCATGCCATCAGTGAAAATAATCATGGAGATTCCCAATCATAATGATACTTCTAGGGACCCCTCTGCCACCCCTGTCTCCTGCACACATGAAGCACCTGTCTGAAGTTGGGGGCCTGCATGGTGGACCCTCAGAGCCATCCATCCTCTGGAGCCTGGAGATGCTGGGGCTGGTCTCCGAGATCCTGCCCTGAACCCCTGACTGTGCTGAGCACCTTGAGTCGCCAGTCTGCAGGGAGACTCGGGATAACAGGTTGCTCCTGGTGCCGTCTCTACTCCCCTGCCCCGGCCTGGCCTGAGCCAGCAATGATGCTGGGACTCCTGTCCCTTCCACTGAGGGTCTGGAATCAAGCAGAAGATATGGAAGAAAACAGGCCTGTGGAGGACTTTCGGCCTCCACCGAGCTGTCAGAGAGGTGAACAGGGCCAGGAGAGCCGACCGCTCTCTCCCCTTCCCGATACCAAGCTCAGAGGCAGCTCCCATTCTGGAGTCTGGGCTCTGGTCCCGGCCACCTCGTTGTCTAGCTGTGTGACTCTGACATTAACGGAGCGGCGACTATGTTTGCCAGGCACAGAAGTGGGTGGTGCAGGTTTGGAGGTGAACTAGAAGATAGGGTTCCTGCCTCAACGGCCCATACGAGGCACTGGCCTGTCACTACACAAGTCACTCAAATCATTCCTGAGGCACAGCTGCTCGAGGTGCCACCAAGGCCCAGCCAGGGGATGGGGTGCTGGGAGTGTGTCCTGGAGTGTGACTCAGCCTGGGGTCGTCAGAGGGGGCTTCTCTCAGGCAGATGCTCTGGTGCTGAGAAGGAAGCGGTGAGTGGAGTCAGGCAGGTGAGGACGAGGGGGAGGAGCAGACCACGCAGAAGGCATCCGCATGGACGCCCTGAGCCAGGAGGGCCTTCACCTCTAGAAACCTTAGTTTCTCCGTTGGTAAAGTGGGCGGGATTGGCCTCGCCTCCTGGACGATGGGACGATGGGACAGAATCATGCCTGGAAAGCACACAGCCCCGTGCCTGGCTCTCAGGTCTCCTGAATAGCTGTTAGAATCACAGATGCTTATGGCGGATCCCCGGAGCTCGTGGGGGTCCCCAGAGACCATCTGGTCCAGTGGTTCTCAACCTGAATGGTTCTGCCCCCGAGAGGATATTTGGCAATGTCTGGAGACACTTGGGATTGTCCTAACTTGAGCAGGGGGTGCTACTGGCATCTGTCCGGTAGAGGCTGGAGATGCTGCTAAACATCTACCATGCACAGGACAGGCCTCCACGACAATGAATGTCAGGAGTGCTGGGGTGGGGAGCCCTGATCTGCTATGAGCCATTTACTTTACTCACAGGGAAACTGAGGGGTGCTGTGGGGAAGGAGTTTGCTTAGGGTCCTCCCCCAGCACGACAGCTTAGGGCCAGGCCAGGGGCACGGGCCCGTGTCCCAGCACCAGAGCAGGCCTGGCGGCAGCCTGTCTGAAGGAGAGAGGGAGGGACTGGCAGGAGGGGAGGGAGGAGGCCCGGGCCTGTGGGAATCTGACCCTGGACCAGGGGTGGGGGATGGAGTCACATATCTCAGGCATCCGGGGGACAGAATTCTTGGGCATGATCTTCATCATAAGCCAGCATCTCACTCGGGTGCTCACTGCAAGAGGGGGTGTGCAGCTGCTTCAGGGGGTCCTGACTCAGCCAGCCGGTGGCAGATGGGTGGCACGTCAGGCTGGGACCATGGCGTGAAATCCCAGCCTCAGAGCTGTGATTTGCAGGGTGGTAGAGGCCTGGGGGCGTCTGGGGTGTCTGGGAAGGTTCAGACCCCCCCATCCCGTCTCTCTGCTCCAGTTGAGGCAGGCTCCCTCCTCCACCTTCTGATGATGAAGAGGGGGTTACGTAATGTTTGGGTAGCAGTCGCTTTACCCATGCGCTTACACGGGGGCGGTGCAGCCTGGCTTGCCGGAGGGGTGGGTGAGGCAGGGAGGGAGCCTGGGAGGCAGGAGCCCTGGGTCTGAGCCTTGTTTCTGCTGGTGACTTGCTGTGTGACTTTCAACCTGTCTCTCTCCCTCTCTGGGCCTATCTCCATACACAGAGGGTGGGAGCACATCACTGACTTTCTTTTCTTTTCTTGAGATGGAGTCTCATTTTATCGCCCAGGCTGGAGTACAGTGGCGTGATCTTGGCTCACTGCAACCTCCGCCTCCCGGGTTCAAGTGATTCTCCTGCCTCAGCCTCCCGAGTAGCTGGGATTACAGCAGACATCTGCCATCAGGCCTGGCTAATTTTTGTATATTTAGTAGAGATGGGATTTCACCATGTTGTCCAGGCTGGTCTCAAATTCCTGACCTCAAATGATCTGCCCACCTCTGCCTCCCAAAGTGCTGGGATTACAGGCATGAGCCTCCACGCCTGGCCACACATCAGTGGTTTTCTAACTGTGCCCACAGAGCTCTTAGGTCTCCGCCAGGGTCTCTAGATGTCCCTGTTCCATGGGGCTCCGGAAGAAGGAGCCAGACACCAACTGGGCTCTTGCTCCCTCCGCCCCTGCCTGGCAGTTTGTGTGTTTATTCATTCACCTCACCAGACAAACATGCCCCAGGTCCATGTTTCGTGCCAGGCCTCATGCGGGTCATCAGGGCACGGCGGTGTCAGGGGGCCTACGTTCCGGTGGGCGACTGACCTGGAGGCACATATGGTAGAGCGTGGTCCACGCTCTGCTGGGACGGACGAGCGGGCAGGGGTGCAGAAGAGGTCCCGAGGCCTCAGACCTGGGGCTGGGCCGTCTTCCTGAAAGAAGCAGCATCTAAGCTGGGGCCTGGCGGGACAGTGGATGGCCCCATGTTAAAGAAAGCGAGATTCCGACGCTTCTTAAAATGGCCAGGAAGGCTTCGTTCGGGACTCTTGCAATAGGTGTCAGGACTATCACAACCTGGGAGAGAGTGGACTCAGCTCCAAATGCGAGGAAAAGTGAGGCTTCACAGCCAATGAACAGGTGAGGGGTCAGCGGATGGAAACTAAGAGGAGGCCTCCAGGGCAGGGGATTCCTGCTGAACTGACTGGTCAGGCTGATGCTGGAGGCGGGACGAGGACTCACACATGAAGCGGGGACGAGGAACTTGATCAGATATCGTGGGGGTGGGGATTCTGGCTACACCGACTTAGGATTCTTGCTACAGCTGGGCCAGGCAGGCAGGGGCCAGGGGACAGGTCGAGGCCAAGTGAGAAGAGGAGGACTTCTCTTCCTGTCAAGGAGACAGAGGAGCCTGTCTGAAGTCTGGGTGCGGAGTATGGGGTGTTTGGCAGGAAGAAGCTGGAACATCAGGATGGGCACCTTCTCATGGGCATTGCCTCGTGGGGGCTTCTTGGGGCCCCTGCTAATGGCACAGAAGGGAGCTGGGGCCCCACAGTGATAACCTCTGCAGGGGTAACCGGATAGGCCCCCAAAGGCTCCCCACTGAAGCCAGTTTCCCTCTGCAAAGACGTTCACTGCCAGCCTTCCACAGCTGCTCACTGTGCTGGCGCTGTGCACAGCCTCCGTCTCCTTAGAGCAGTCCCTTGTGAGCCATCCGCAGGGAGGCTTTTGGGTGCCTTTTGTTTTGTCTTTATTGTTTCTAATAACCTTTTAGAATCACTCAAGTAACACAGAGTCATTGTGGATAAGTTAGAAGGTTTGCACGAAGCGGAAGGAACCACCTGGCATCCAGAGAGGTCTGGTGACAGCTGCGTGTGCCCCCACATGGGTCATTAAGTCCTGGTGCCAGGCATGTTCCGTTCCCTCCGCTGCCCAGGGGCCCATCTCGGCCTGGGGGTCTGGGGTCATGGGCCAGGCTGAAACAGAAGAAACTCAAAAGAAGCAGGGAGAAGGCAGCTTTAAGGGCCAGGAGCGGGGTGGCTGTGTGCCTTCCTCCTGCTGTGGGAAGGGACTTGAGATCCATGTGCTTTGCTTCCTTCTTGCTTGGCCGATCCAAGCAGGGGCTCAGAACAGACCTTAGGGCTGAGCAGAGGCCAGTAGACCCTGAGAGTCCTGCCAGGCTGCAGGCATTCTGGGTGGGCCTGCGGACATCACATGCATGGGAGGGACGGATGCTGGGGCTGCACACCGGCCGGGCAAAGGACAAGACAGGCGGGGTGGGCTCCAAGTCTCACGCGTTGCTGTGGACCTGATCCCTTTGTGCCTCAGTGCCGGCATCTGTGAAATGGGATGGTTGGGCCGACCTGCCAAGGGAACCAGCCTGTCAGCACAGTGCCGGGGTTTGGGCTGCTGTCATGGGCTCTTACAAAGGCCTGTGGTTCCTGAGCCAGGACCTACCACCCTGGGCCTCTAGCGCCCTTCAAGGTGTTCTGGGGTGGGGACAGGGAAAGGTGCAGAGGGCTGGCCTATCCACAGCCTCCTGCTGGCTGTGGGCTCTGTTGGGATGGTCATGAGCCTGCTGTGGTCTGACTCAAGAACAACTGCCCTTCCTCCCACATCCTGCTCCATCTTCTCTGCCCTCCCCCATCCTCCTCCTCCCCTCAACTGCCTTCACTCCTGCAGCAGCAGCCACAGTACTGGCAGGAGGCTGGGTGCCTGAGCTTCACCATTCAGGCTGCAGAATTTTCAGGGTGCCACCCCTGGGTGCCCCACATGTCCCTTCAGGTCTTCGTGTGCCCAGGGTCCATTCCAGTCCCTTAGATTCCTCTTCACTGGGGAGGTGGACGGTGACTTTTCCATGTGCCTCCTCTCTGTATGGGCCCTAATCACAGCGCCGCACACACCATGCACGGTTCTCCCAGAACCCTCTCCGATGTCTGATGGAAGGGTGGGGGCTTTGTGTGAGTCACATTAAAATGGGGGACAGTGGGATTGTGTGAAAGTCTTTGGTGATCTGGCTTCTCTGAGCATCGGTCCCTTTGGCATTCACCTTTGATCCCACCTCAGCTGTCGTCTGGGCTCGAGGACTTGCAAATGTCTTCCTCTCTCTGAGCCTGTTTCTTCAGCTGTAAAATGGGCTTCCTCAGCCGGGCACTGTGGCTCACGCCTGTAATCCCAGCACTTTGAGAGGCCGAGGCGGGCAGATCTCCTGAGGTCAGGGGTTCGAGACCAGCCTGGCCACCATGGCAAAACCCTGTCTCTACTAAAACTACAAAAATTAGCTGGGTGTTGTGGTGCATGCCTGTAATCCCAGCTGCTCGGGAGGCTGAGGCAGGAGAATCACTTGAACCCAGGAGGTGGAGGTTGCAGTGAGCCGAGATCCTGCCACTGTACTCCAGCCTTGGCGACAGAGTAAGACTCTATCTCAAAAAAAAAAAAAAAAAAAGGCTTCCTCATAGTACCTTCTCATAGGGCTGTTAGGGCCATTCTAGGAGAATAAGGTGTGCAGAGTTTCCAGTCGGGTCAGGCCCTGCAAAGGTAATAGCTGGTGTTGGTGACAGCTGGCCTCTCTCTGGCTTGCTGTTGTGGAAGCAGTCGTCCTTGGAGGAGTGCGTGTTTCCCTGGAGGTGGGGTGGGAGGGGCGGTTAAACTGCCTACAGGACCCAGCTTGTGAATTGGTTTAGAACAACACATATTTAAGTTCACAGTTCTAAAGATCACACTCTTGCCTCGTTTTTGTGCTGAGCCTGTGGTTACATGCACCATGTCCCCTGATACCAACAAGAGGGGTGTGAGAACCACCCCTTTTTATGGATGAGGAAACTGAGGCTCAGACGGGCGAGGGCATGTGCTCGAGGCTGTGCAGTGAGTGAATGGCAGAGATTTGGCCTGGGATTGCGAGTGCAAAGCCTTTCCAGCATCAGCCGCCTAGGAATCTGGAGGGTTTTGTGCTGGGCACCAGGGCTGCAGGGTGGACAAGTCCAGTTGGAACAGCCAGGGTCCCCCATGCTGTTTACTAAGTTCCCTGGGAACAGAGGCTGAGGGGTGGGGTGTGGGCATGTGGGAGGAGCCACCTGCCGGCTCCATATGGTGGTCTACCCACCAGCACCAGCAGCGGCCCACCCAGCCTGATGCCAGGAGGGGCTCAGCGGAGAAGCTGGGGAGGTGGGAGGGTCTCGTGCAGGCCTGCGGCTTCGGGGAGGCCGTTCATGTGACTCTCGTTTTAGCCCCCTCGGGTGGAGCACAGGGTTGGGTGGCCAAGTGCTCACTCTGTGTGCAGTATCTGGGTTAATTCCTTTGTCAGTTCGTAACCCCCTTATGCAGGCGAGGCTAGGAGAGGTGAGGTCTGTATCCAAGGTCACTCCGCTAGTGAGAGGCAGAGGTGGGACTGCGCCTGTGCCTATCAAGTCCAGGTCTGTGCCCATGGCCCCAGGTGGCACCATCTCTTTGGACAAGGAGCCACAGCTTTCCTTTCCTGGGCGATGTTGGTGGGTGGGTGATGTTGGCATCTCCTTTACCCTCTCTGGCCTGGTCTGCTGCCTGCAGGTACAAAGGCTTCATCAAGGACTGCCCCAGTGGGCAGCTGGATGCGGCGGGCTTCCAGAAGATCTACAAGCAATTCTTTCCGTTCGGAGACCCCACCAAGTTTGCCACGTTTGTTTTCAACGTCTTTGATGAAAACAAGGTGAGCTGGGGATTGATGGGG
The DNA here is from genome assembly GCF_000951045.1 of Mandrillus leucophaeus. Lineage (NCBI taxonomy): Eukaryota > Metazoa > Chordata > Mammalia > Primates > Cercopithecidae > Mandrillus > Mandrillus leucophaeus. Next base: position 1,385,428 of record NW_012110807.1, on the reverse strand, counting down.
CCTGTGTCAACCCGGAGTCTTTTCCCTTCTGCGGCAGCTGGCTCAGCTCCTGTGGGTACCCGCAGTGCCTCCACGCCCACTCTCTCCTGCCGATGTTCCCTTCTAGAGAAGGAACACACACACAAGTTCATGCTGACATGCACAGATACACAGCCGCACATAAATGCATGCACATGTACACATGCAGACACACACACAATAAACACAGATGCATCCAAATGCATGCACACGTGTTCACACATATGTACACCCACACATGTACTGACATGCACATCCAAGCTCTCACACAGACGTGTATGTGCACATGCAGATGAATACCATGCACGCATGTGGGCACACATACATGGAGATGCAGCCACACATGCGAACACACCTGTGTATTCATACAGTGCACACAAACACACACGTATGCACACAATGCATGGACTTGCAGGTGCACACACGTGTACACACAGAGAGACATATACACACATGCATATGTATACAGTGCACACACATGCATGTATACACATGTACACCCTGACATTTCTCTTACAAGCATAAAATGCAAGTAACTCCCATGATAACAGGATTAATAATCATAAGCAATATTTCCTGAACATTTACTATGTGTAAGCTCTTTGCATGGATTTTTTTTTGTTTTTTTTTTTAAGACAGAGTGTCACTGTGTCACCCAGACCGGGGTGCAATGTTGTAATCTCGATTCACTGCAACCTCCACCTCCCGGGTTCAGGCGATTCCTCTGCCTCAGCCTCCTGAGTAGCTGGGATTACAGGCGCCCATCACCACACCTGGCTAATTTTTTTATTTTTAGTAGAGATGGAGTTTCACCGTATTGCCCAGGCTGGTCTCGAACTCCTGACCTCAGATGATCCACCCGCCTTGGCCTCCCAAAGTGCTGGGATTATAGGTGTGAGCCACCGTGTCCGGCCATACATGGATTATTTTTAATGAGATCTTACAAGCACCTGGGAGCTGGGTATTTTAATACCCATTTTATACGTCCGGAAACTGAGGCTCTGAGAATCGTAAGCTATAGGATCTTTTGTTCCTGGCTTTTTCCACCCAGCATCATGTTTTCAAGACTTACCATGTGGTAGCTTGTGTCACCTCCGGGCAGCGGGCAGTGGCTGCACCCACAGCTGTTGGGTTGTCTGCGTTGACCCTGATTTGTCCTGCAGTAGCATTTGAGGGTGGATTTACTGTCACTTGTCTCTGTACCCCCTGCTGCTGGCACCACGGAGGTTTCTATTTTATCGCACCCCCAGCTTCTCCCAGGTACCCCCAGGCTGGGAGTCACATTCCTGACCCTGGGAAGGGCTCTTCCCTTCTTGGGCCTCAGTTTCTTCATTTGCAAATAAGAGGTGGAATTAAACAGCCTGCAGCGGCCTGCCCTCTGCAAAAGCCCGTGAGCCCACAGCTCTAGGCCGAGAGGCTTCCAGGCTGTTGCTGAGAGGAGCGCAGGCGTTGGTGCTTCTGGCACCTTCTCCCATCAGGAGTGGAGTCAGCCTCTCTGTTCAGCCTCAGCCCTTCTTCCTGTGCCTCCTGCCTGGCCTCTCCCACTTCTAACCCCCGACACAGTCCCCCAGCCTCTGCTCCCTACCCTCTCCTCGCCTCTTGCCCCCCATTCCTTCAAGCCTGTGCTCTCCACCTGAATGTCCGTTGGCCACGATGTCTGGAGCCTGCGACTGCCCCTCGCCCGTCCCCGAGATTCAGCCTGACCCAGTGGCCTGGCTGGCACTGACCGAGGCCATCCCCTCTCTCTCTGGTCAGGACGGGCGAATCGAGTTCTCCGAGTTCATCCAGGCGCTGTCGGTGACCTCGCGGGGAACCCTGGATGAGAAGCTGCGATGTAAGTCCTGCCCCCTTGGCCCTGTGGGGCAGCAGCTGGAGGGCCCAGGTCAGAGGGAGGCAGCCCTCGGCCCTCACCAGGCAGGGGTGCCAGACACCCACCGTAGTGACCACAGATGGCGTCCCAGCTGCGTCTGCAGAGGACAGGCCTGGGCCCTGGGCAGGTGGCCCTCACATAGCCACGTAACTAGGCCAGGCCGACTGTCCAGGGTTCAGAGAGCAGCACAGACATCTGTGCTTCCAGTGGGAGGGTTTCCTGGAGGCGACCAGCAGCAGAAGGAGGCTCGCTGAGGCAGGTGGACAGGGCGGGCTGGGGGCAGAGGCTGGCAGGAGCCTTGGCTGCACTCAGGCAGGTGCAGACCTGGGCAGCAGGAGGGGCAGTGGGGACCCAAGACCCGGGTTCAGTGCCGGACCCACCTCTTTCGTAGTCATTGCTTTGATTCTTGCTTACACTCATTCACTTACTCACTCGTTCATTCACCAAATAACGTCTGAACACAGCCACGTGTTGGTACCAGGGATCCACTAGGGGATAAGATAGACAATATAGACGGGTCCCTGCTCTCAGGGCGATCAGTCTAGAGTGGCAGCAGGATTAAAAAAAAAAATCCTGAGAGGGAGTCATGAGCAGGAGAGGACCTGCCTGGCAGGTGCGGAGCTGGGGATGAGAGGGGCTAGGGAGGGGGTGTAAGGCTCCAGTCAGGGGGCCCGCGTGTGCGAGGCCCGGTGGAGGGAGGCTGAGAGGGAGATGGGAGGGGAAGTTGTGCATGCCCCTGGCGGCATTAGCAGGAACGCGGGGTGCATGGAGGGGAGGGAAGATGGAAACCAGCTGGCCAGAGCTCCCTGCTGGGTAAGACTTTCACACTTCATTCCATCGGCAGGGAGAAGACCCTGCAGTTTCTTTTCCTTTCTTTCTTTTTTTTTTTTTTTTAAAGAAATAAAAGAGAATTTTATTTATGCAAAAGCTCCTCCCGATGCACTATTTTATTTTCTAATGTTGACTGTAGCGGGCCACACCATAATTGTGGGATCAGAGTGGACTGTGGGGAGGAGGCGGGGACTGGAGTCGGGGAAAGGAGAGGGGAGCTCCTCTGGACCACATCCCAGGCCCCCGACTCTCCCACGCACTCAGCTCCAGCCACTGAGGCCTCAGCCCTGGAAGCCCAATGCCCCATCCCTTTATTTTATTTTATACACACACACACACACACACACACACACACACACACACACACACACCTGTCTCTTATACACATCTAGATGTGTATAAGAGACAGTCTTGGCTCACTGCAACTTTCGCCTCCTGGGCTCAAGCCATCCTCCCACCTCAGCCTCTCAAGTAGCTGGAACTACAGGCATGCACCACCATGCCTGGCTAATTTTTGTATTTTTACTAGAGACAGGGTTTCACCATGTTGGCCAGGCTGTTCTCGAACTCCTGACCTCAGGTGATCCTCCTGCCTCGGCCTCCCAAAGTGCTGGGATTACAGGGGTGAGTCACTGTGCCTGGCCCTGTTATTTTTATATATATATATATATATATATAAAATATATAAAATATATAATATATATTATATATACTATAGATAGAGAAAGAGAGAGAATTGCTTTGTCACCCAGGCTGGAGTGCCGTGGCTCGATCTCAGCTTATTGCAACTTTCGCCTCCTGGGCTCAAGCCATCCTCCCACCTCAGCCTCTCAAGTAGCTGGAACTACAGGCATGCACCACCATGCCTGGCTAATTTTTGTATTTTTGTAGAGACAGGGTTTTGCCATGTTGTCCAGGCTGGTCTCGAACTCCTGGGCTCAAGCAGTCCACCCACCTCAGCCTCCCAAAGTGCTGGGATTACAGGTGTGAGCCACTGCGCCCAGCCTAGTTGCAATGGTGTGTGTGTAGGGGGTGGTGTGTGTGTGTGTGTGTCTGTCCCCGTCTATCCTGATGTAAATATTAGTTACATCATTAGGAATGGGCCATTCAGTCACTGACTTCATGTTGGCGTGCAGAGAGGAGGGGTGAGTTGAAGGCCCCTCCCCACTGCCCCAGCCCAGGATCACTCAGTACTGCCACTTGCTTACAGGGGCCTTCAAGCTCTACGACTTGGACAACGATGGCTACATCACCAGGAACGAGATGCTGGACATTGTGGACGCCATTTACCAGATGGTGGTGAGAGGCTGGGTCCCGTGTGGTTAGGGGTGGCAGGAGGGGCAAAGCTAGTGAGAGAGAGAGAGAGAGAGAGAGAGAGCGAGCAGCTGTGCAGCCATGCTCCTGCCCAGGTGGAAGCAGGGGTCACTGGCTGAGTCGTTCTGTATGTCTCTGCCTGGGCAGGCAGGCAGGAGCCGGCACATAGTGGGGCTGGGGTGTGGGATGTTCCAGGGCAGAATGGCAGGGATGGGGAGGGGAAAGAAGAGGGGGGCGGCCCTCATCTGGAAACTGCCAGGTCTAGGGGGCAAATGTGTGGCCAAGAGCCCAAAGCCCAGAGTGCCAGGGCCCAGCCCCGCCTTGTCCATCCCTGCAGGGGAATACTGTGGAGCTCCCAGAGGAGGAAAACACTCCTGAGAAGAGGGTGGACCGGATCTTTGCCATGATGGACAAGGTGAGGTGGGGGCGGGGCTGGTCCTGGACCAGGGAGGCAAGGTGTCGATGGCAGGAATTGGAGTGCCTGCAGCCTGGGCCTGGCTTTGCTGCCAGCCCCCGTCCATGGCTCACGGCAGGTGGCATGTGTCATATCCAGGCTCAGCAGCTAGCCCTATCCAGTGTCCAGAGTCTTAAGTCAGTTTGCTCAGCATGTTTTCTTTAATCAACCAAAGTCCTTAGCCTTTTCTTCGTTTGTTTGCCGTGGACCCCTTTGGCATTCTGGAGAAGCCTACAGACTTCTCAGAATAATGGCTTTAAGTGCATAAAATAAAATCCATAAGATCAAAAAGGAAGCTGATTATTTTAGAAAACAGCTGTCAGAGTATTTTTAAAAAAGAATCTGTGATGTAGCATTCTGTGAGCTGCTTTCTTAATGCATTCACTAAGATGTGGTGGTGAGTCCAACAACCCCCGAAATTGCGAGCTGTCATATCTGCAGCAACTGGGGTGTGTCATGAAAAGACCCGTGACCCCTACTGTCGACAGATCACAGGCACTGCAGGTCCTGTTGGGGACCATCACCTAGGCTTCCATCAAAACCTACATTTCAGTTAGAGGTTAGTGAAAAGAAAGACTGATTTTTTTTTCCCCCAAGTTCACAGACCTGCTGACTTCTATTCACAGGCTCAAGGTTAAGAAACCCGTCTTTAAAGGGAACCAAAGGCCAGGCGCAGTGGCTCACACTTGTAATCCCAGCACTTTGGGGAGGCCGAGGCGGGTGAATCACCTGAGGTCAGGAGTTTAAGACCAGCTTGGCCAACATGGTGAATCCCTGTCTCTACTTAAAAAAAAAAAAATCCAGGAGGCGGAGATTGCAGTGAGCGGAGGTCGCGCCATTGCGTGCCGGCCTGGGCAACAGAGCGAGACGCAGTCTCAAACCAACAAACCACAAAAGTTAGCCGGGTGTGATGGCACATGCCTGTAATCTCAGCTACTCGGGAGGCTGAGGCAGGAGAATAGCTTGAACCTGGGAGGCGGAGGTTGCAGTGAGCAGAGATCGTGCCACTGCACTCCAGCCTGGGCAACAAGAGCGAGATTCTGTCTCAAAAAAATTAAAAAAACCAAAAAAAAGGAACGATAGACACTGGGGCCTACTTGAGGGTGAAGGGTGAGAGGAGGGTGAGGCTGGAAACCCTCCTATTATCAGGTACTGTGCTTATCACATGGGTAACGAAATAGTCCGTATGGCAAACCCCCCACAACACAGGATTAACCTATATAACAAACCTGCACATGGATCCTTGAGCCTAAAATAAAAACCTAAAAAAAGGGACTCCAAAAAAGTAAGGAATCCGTCTTTAAATCAAACTTTTTTAAAACTAAAATAACTTAAATGTAAATTTGAAATAATGACATTAGGGAAATCCAGGTGTTACGTGCCTTCAGCGAAATAATATAAAACGGCCGGGCGCGGTGGCTCACGCCTGTCATCCCAGCTCTTTGGGAGGCCAAGGCAAGTGGATCACTTGAGCTCATGAGTTTGAGACCAGCCTGGACAACGTGATGAAACCCCGTCTCTACAAAAAATACAAAAATTAGCTGGGTATGGTGGTGTGCACCTGTGGTCCCAGCTACTCGGGAGGCTGAAGTGGGAGGATGGCTGGAGCCTGGGAAGCCAAGGCTGCAGTGAGCTGAGATCGCGCCACTGCACTCCAGCCTGGGTGACAGACTCCGTCTCAAAAAAAAAAAAAAAAAGATTTATCAGCAGTGTGTGGAGCACAGAATAATAAGTTTCTCGCGGTGTGCTTCCACGTGGTTAAGGCCAAGGCCACACACTCATTACCGTCCCCCTGTCTGCACCTCCCTCATTTTGGGAAACAGCACAGACCCTGTGGTCACACTGACTGGCGTGTGAATCTGACTTCCCCATTTCCCAGCCCTGGGGCCTGGGTAGGTGACGGAGCCTCAGCTTCCTCCCTGGTAAATGGGGATGAGAGCAGCACCCTCCTCTTGGCTTGGCCGTCAGGGTTCCATGCACCGAGGATTGCGCCGTGCTTGGTGTGTGTCGTGTACACAGCCAGCGATCCCCGAGCATGGCTGGGCTGTGCTCGTCCGCACTGTGGTCGGCGCTTGCCCTCTCTGGAAACCCGGGGTCGAGTAGGAGGTCTCTGTGGCCTTTTTCTTGTGGTCTCACGGGCTTCCTTGAGAGATGGTCCGGGGAAGGGATTCTGACCCAAACCGTCCCCTCCCCAAGAGACCCACTAAAATTCCTCCTTCTGAGCCATGTCCAGCCCCTGCCGGGTCTCCCAGGGTCCAATGTGGGCTGTTCCAGGGGCAGTTTAAATGCCCTCCCAAGAGAGACCCCAGAGAACTGCATGAGGCTCTCAGCCTTGTGGATTACTCACATTGATGGAGGTTAATATCATTAACTATGACGTGTGTGGAGTTACTTCCAGTTGGTCAAGCACACAGCTGTCACCCCAGTGCCTGGAGGAAGCCAGGTAATTACCCACCATCCCCAGGTGAAGAAACATGCCCAGAGAGGTGGGCCACAGCCCAAGGCTACCCTGCCCTGAGTGCCGAGGTCTGTCTGGTGCTGGCTGCTTGTAGGCCCTGAGCCACGTTGCCTCCCTCCTGATCTAACCTTGGAAGGGCTCTTGGGACCGGCCCTGGGCTGGGCTTGTCCAGAGCCCTCTCCTGGGAGGCTCTGCACCCTCAGCCACCTCTCTCTGCTCACAGAATGCCGATGGGAAGCTGACCCTGCAGGAGTTCCAGGAGGGGTCCAAGGCAGACCCGTCCATAGTGCAGGCGCTGTCCCTCTACGACGGGCTGGTATAGTCCCGGGCCGGAGCTGGGTGAGTACGGACCCGGGGCCTGGGGTGGGTCTGGGATGGGTCAGGGGTGAAAAGCCAGCAGCAGGACACCTAGGTTTGGCAGGTAATTACCTGGGTCTCTGGGGGTGTTGGGGCAACCCAGTGAGGACATAGCTGGGAGGAGGAGGCTGGAAGGGGGGCCTTCAAATTGGTCAGAGCTCCTATGTTTGGATCATCTTTTTTTTTTTTTTTTTTTTTTT
>NW_012110807.1:1375285-1377161 GCF_000951045.1 Mandrillus leucophaeus | reverse complement strand
TCCCAGCTACTCGGGAGGCTGAGGCAGGAGAATGGCATAAACCCAGGAGGCAGAGCTTGCAGTGAGCTGAGATCCGGCCACTGCACTCCAGCCTGGGCGACAGAGCGAGACTCCGTCTCAAAAAAAAAAAGAAAAAGAAAATAAGTGTCCTGGGTGGAAGACACTTTGAAAATCAGTTCCCAACCAGGGCCAAGGGCCTGGGAGAGCAATTTCTTATCCCTCTCTGAGCAGCCGGTCGAAGACCTAAGCTCCTAGCTGTCACAGAATGATAGCACACCTGGCAGAGGCCCCTGTTGCTGGCAGAGGGCTGTCTCCCTTCTTGCCTTCTCCTCCCCTCTCCCCTCTTTTCCTGCATATTGTTTGTGAAGCGTTCAATGTTGTCTGCGGAGAGTGGGTGTGAATAACGTCCAAGGTCTTGTCCAGAGATCAACGTTCTTGTCCACGTCCTGGTGAGCCAGTGGATGCCTGCTGTTGGTATATATGTTAGGGTAGAATTGTGGGGACATAGGGTGTGTGTAATATTTAGCTTTGGTAGTTACTAGCCAACAGTTTCCAAAGTGGTTGTGCTGTTTTACAGTCCCACTAGTAGTGTATGAGAGTTCCAGTTGCTCCACATCCTCCCCAACATTGGGTATTTTCTGTCTTTTCAAATTTTAGCCATTTTTGTGAGTATGGACTAATAACTTGTTCTAAGTTTACTTTGCATTTCTCTGATGAGCAGTGACATTGAATGCCTTATTATAAGTGTATCACCCGTTTTAATGTGCTCATTTGTGACGTGTTAGGTTAGTTATCCATTGCTACATATTACATTATCACAAACAGCAGCTTAAGAACAAACAGGAATTTGGCACAGTTAAGCTGGGTGCCTCTGGCTTAAGGACTCTCAGGAGTGTGCAACTCACCTGTCATTAGGGTTTGCCTGGGTCTATCCTGGATTTGGCAGCACAAGTTCCACGTTCTAGGAAACTCCTCAGTCCTGGGAAAATTGGGATACTTGTCAGCCATTGGCCAGGGCAGTGGTCTCATCTGAAGGTTTGGCTGGCAGCGACCTGCTTCCAAGATCACTCATGTGGTTTGGCAGCCTTGTTCCCTTGCCATGTAGACACCTGCACAGGGCTGCCTCACAACATGGCTGCCAGCTTCCCTCAGAGCTTTCCAAGAGAGAAAGAGAGAAAGAGCCAGGATGAAAGCCACTATCTTTTTATAGCATAATCTTGGAAGTGACATCTATCACTTTTTCTTTTTGTTTCTTTCTTTTTTTTTTTTTTCCTGCGACCAGGTCTCACTCTGTCACCCAGTCACCAGGTCATGGCTCACTGCAGCCTCGACCTCCCAGACTCAAACGAGCCTCCCATCTTAGCCCTCAGCTTTCCAAGTAGCTGGGACTACAGGCATTTGCCACCATGTCTGGCTAATTTTTTAAAAATGTGGGGTTTTTTTTTTTTTTTTTTTTTTGTAGTGTAGAGCTAGAGTCTCACCGTGTTGCTCAGGCTGGTCTTGAACTCTTGACCTCAAGTGATCCTCCTACCTCGGCCTCCCAAAGTGCTGAGATTACATGTGTGAGCCACTGCACCCAGCCATAGATTGGTTTTTGAGTGCTAAATCACCTTGCATTCTTAGAATAAACTCCACTTTGCCATGATGTGTTATCTTTTTATGTATCATAAAATTTGATTTGTTGGCATTTTGTTTAGGAGGTCTACACTGTTTTTTTGTTTCTTTTTTTTTTTTTTTTTTTTGAGATGGAGTCTCGCTCTGTCGCCCAGGCTGGAGTGCAATGGTGCGATCTTGGCTCACTGCAAGCTCCGCCTCCCGGGTTCACGCCATTCTCCTGCCTCAGCCTCCTGAGTAGCTGGGACTACAGGCGCCCGCC
>NW_012110807.1:1366116-1375235 GCF_000951045.1 Mandrillus leucophaeus | reverse complement strand
ATTCTCCTGCCTCAGCCTCCTGAGTAGCTGGGACTACAGGCGCCCGCCAGCGCGCCCGGCTAATTTTTTGTATTTTTAGTAGAGACGGGGTTTCACCGTGGTCTCTATCTCCTGACCTTGTGATCCGCCCACCTTGGCCTCCCAAAGTGCTGGGATTACAGGCGTGAGCCACCGCGCCCGGCTTTTTTGTTTCTTTTTCTTTTTTTTTTTTGAGACAGGGTCTCAGTCCATCACCCAGGCTGGAGTGCAGTGATGGGATCTCGGCTCAATGCAGCCTCTGCCTCCTAGGTTCAAGCAGTTCTCCCTCAGCTTCCCAAGTAGCTGGGACTATAGGCGCCTGCCACCACAACGCCTGCCTACTTTTTGTATTTTTAGTAAAGATGGGGTCATCAAGTTGGCCAGGCTGGTCTTGAACTCCTGACCTTAGGTGATCCACCCACCTCAGCCTCCCAAAGTGCTGGAACTACAGGCATGAGCCACCATGCCTGGCCAGGCCTACACTGTTTTGAAGCGTCTATTATTATTATTATTGTTATTATTATTATTATTATTTTTCACAAGAAATCCTTTTTCACTGAAGAGACATTAGAAAATATGCTTTATGAGAAAACCTCAATTAAAAAGTTTATTTTCAAAAAATACCTTATATATGACTCAGATATAATCACAGTGAGCATTTTAGTGTCCAGACAGATTTTAAAATAATTGAACACTTACAAAACTTCACACGCAGTAAACTGAGTCACACAGAAATACATAATTAAAACCAATTTATAAACGAACTATCACTGTTATTAATATTTCTTTCTTTTTTTTTTTCCAAGATGGAGTCTCCCAGACTGGAGTGCAGTGGCGTGATCTCAGCTCACTGCAACCTCTGTCTCCTGGGTTCAAACAATTCTTGTGCCTCAGCCTCCCAAGTAGCTGGGATTACAGGTGCTCGCCACCACGCCTGGCACATTTTTGTACTTTTAGTAGAGATGGGGTTTCACCATGTTGGACAGGCTGGTCTCGAACTCCTGACCTGGTGATCCACCCACCTTGGCCTCTCAAAGTCCTGGGATTACAGGCGTGGGCCACTGTGCCCGGCCAATATTTCCATCATAGAAATGCTTGACGTGTACCTTGACACATCCCATGGTAAATGCTGATCCATTGTCTAATTTTTCACAGTCCCCTTTTGCAAATCACCACGTCATGTTATTTCCATGACAAGCTTGTCAAATTGACAAGAGCCTTCCCATGATGTGATCCCCCTTTCTATTAGCTCTGCTGGGAAATGGCCTTCTTTCTTCTATAGGGCTGTTCCTTGTGCCTACGCTGTAGTAATTATATCCAATTTGTGTTCTATCATTTTAATGATTTATTTGCCTCCTCAGGTTCCTGATAGCTCATAGTTCCTAGATCACTTGCAGTTATGTAAGTCATTGACTTATTCAGAAACTGAGATGAGGTTTATTTCCACATCATTAAATGTTGAGCCATCATTTTTCATAGCTGTGTAATGCTCCATCACATGGCTGGGCCATAATTTAACCAGTTCCACCGTGTTGGACACTCAGGTTGTTGGGAATTTGGGGAAGATATTAAAAAATTATCTATTATGGGCCAGGCACAGTGGCTCATGCCCGTAACCCCAGCACTTTAGGAGGCTGAGGCAAATGGATCACTTGAGGTTAGGAGTTCAAGACCAGCCTGGGCAACATGGTGAAACCCCATCTCCACAAAAAATATAAAAATCAGCCAGATGTGGTGGTGGGCACCTGTAATCCCAGCTATTTGGGAGGCTGAGGCAGGAGAATTGTTTGAACCTGGGAGGCAGAGGTTGCAGTGAGCCAAAATCATTCCACTGCACTCCAACCTGGGCGACAGAGTAAGACTCTGTCTGAAAAACAAAACAAAACAAATTATCTATTATGGAAACATTCATACACAGTGGTAGAGAGAATAGTGTAATGCTGGCCGGGTTGCAAGTGGTCACTTACACCTATAATCCCCGTGCTTTGGGAGGCCAAAGTGGGAGGATTGCTTTAGGCCAGAAGTTCGAGTCCAGCCTAGGCAACACAGAGAGACTGTCTCTACAAAAAATATAAAAATTAGCCAGGTGTGGTGGCACATGCCTGTAGTCCCAGCTACTCAGGAGGATCGCTTGAGCCCAGGAGTTAAAGGCTACAGTGAACTAGGATTGTACCATTACACTCCTGCCTAGGTGACAGTGTGAGAATTTATCTCTTTAAAAAAAAAAAAAAAAAAGTGTAATGTTTTGTACCCATCACTCAGCTTCCGAATCCCCAGTTCCCTGCCAATCTTGTACCATCTGTGCCCTCCCCCTCCCACCCCCACTCCTGTTATTTTGAAGCAAATTCAAGACATCTTCATACTTAATCCATTTCAAAGTGTATTTCTAAAAGATAAAGATTCTTTAAAAAATTCATAAAGCAAAAAAATCGATAATTCCTTAATATCCTCTGATCTCTAGTTGCTATTCTAGTTTTCTGTTATCTCACCCTTTTTTTTTTTTTTAAACTGAAATCAGACTCAGAATAAAGTCTACCCATTGCAATTGGTTGATAGGTCTCTTAAATTTATTTAGGCTATGTGCAATGGCTGACACCTGTAATCTCAGCGCTTTGGGAGGTCGAGGCATGTGGATCACTTGAGCCCAAAAGTTCAAGACCAGCCTCGGCAACATGGTGAAACCCTGTCTCTACCAAAAGTACAAAAATGAGCTGGGTGTGGTGGCACATGCCTGTAGTCCCACTTACTGAGGGGTGCTGAGGCAGCAGGATTGCTTGAACCAGGGAGATTGAGGCTGCAGTAAGCTGAGATTGTACCATTGCACTCCAGCCTGGGTGACACAGTGAGATTTTATCTCAGAAAAAAGCCTTTTAAATTTTGTTTATTATTTATTTATTTATTTATTTTGAGATGGAGTCTCATTCTTGCTGCCCAGGCTGGAGTGAATGGTGTGATCTCGGCTCACAGCAACCTCTGCCTCCCAGATTCAAGCGATTCTCCCGCCTCAGCCTCCTGAGTAGCTGGGACTACAAGCACGCACCACCACGCCCAGCTAATTTTTGTATTTTTAGTAGACACGGGGTTTCACCATGTTGGCCAGGCTAGTCTCGAACTCTTGAACTCAGGTGATCTGCCTACCTTGGCTTCCCAAAGGGTTGGGATTACAGGCGTGAGCCACCTCACCTGGCCTGAGTATCGATTTTGGGTTCTTTGGGTATATACCTAGGAGTGGAGCTGCTGGGTCATATGGTTAACTCTATGTGTAACTTTTTGAGGAACCACCAAACTGAGCTCCAAAGTAGTGACAGCATTTTGCATTCCCACCAGCAATGGACAGAGGTTCAAGTTGCCCCACATCCTTGCCAACACTTGTTATTTTCCATGAAAAAAAAAAAAGGATAGCCATCCTAGTGGGTGTGAAGTGGTTGCCTTACTGTGGTTTTTGTTGTTGTTCTTGTTGTTGTTGTTTTTGTTTTTTGAGACAGGGTCCCACTCTGTCTCCCAGGCTGGAGTACAGTGATGCAATCTTGGCTCACTGCAACCTCCGCCTCCCAGGTTCAAGTCATTCTCCTGCCTGAGCCTCCCAAGCAGCTGGAATTACAGATGCGTGCCACCATACCCGGCTAATTTTTGTATTTTTGTTAGAGACCGGGTTTCACTGTGTTGGCCAGGCTGGTCCTCCACTCCTGGCCTCAAGCGATCCTCCTGCCTCGGCCTCTCAAAGTGCTGGATTTACAGGTTTGAGCCACTGCTCCTGGCCCTCCCTGTGGTTTTGATGTGTGTTTCCCTAATGACTAGGGATGTTGGACATCTTTTCATGTGTTTATCGACTGTTCTATGCGTTGTTTTTAATGGCTTGTAAACTGTTTTATCCTATGGGTATGTCCTAATGTATTCCACCACTCCCCTGATACTGGACACTTAGATTGTTTTTTCTGCTTCCATTTTTGTTTACTGTTTTCTGCTATTACAGATAATGCAGTGGTAAACATTTATTTATTAAGGATAAATATAGAGTGGGCACAGTGCCTCACGCCTGTAATCCCAGCACTTTGGGAAGCTGAGGCGGGTGGATCATGAGGTCAGGAGTTCGAGACCAGCCTGGCCAAGATGGTGAAACCCTGTCTCTACTAAAAAATACAGAAAAAAAAAAAAAATTAGCCAGGCATGGTGGCAGGCGCCTGTAATCCCAGCTACTTGGGAGGCTGAGGCAGGGGAATCACTTGAACCCGCGAGGCAGAGTTTGCAGTGAGCCGAGATTGTGCCACTGCACTCCAGCCTGGGTGACAGAGCGAGACTCCAACTCAAAAAAAAAAAAAAAAAAGAAGAAGAACCCAATGGGTGCCTCAGATGTTATGCACATTTTTAGGACTTCTGACATAGAATGCCACCTTGCCCTCTATCGACCTTCCTGCCAGCTCTGTGTGCCTATCCTCTGTGGCCAGACCTTAACTCGTATCCCCTGTGGCTGGATCTTAACCCATCTTGCCTCCTTGTGCCTTCCAGATGCCTGGGAACCACTCACCTCCTTCTGTGCCATGAGGCCACCTCAGCCCCGATACCAACCCCGTGCGTCCACCCAGCCTTCTTCCATGTCCACACACAGCCGGCTGCCCTTGACCCGGGAGGCGCCGGCTCTCCTCTCCCCTGTCCTGCACCCATCCCCCGCCTGAAGCCACCGGCTCCAATTGCCAGCAACCTCTGCTTGTCTGGAAAACGACAACACAAAATGGAAAAGGCTACAGCCCTCTGCAAAACCAAGGACTTGGCTGCCTCGCAGGCAGCCTCTCCGTTCCTCCTGCTCTCTTGCGTGTGTGCTTTTGTTTTTTATTTCGAACAGACGTTTTAAAAGAAAAAAAACAACTACCTTCTGTCCTAGAAGACACAGACTGACAGATGGGGCGAAGGCATGGGGACCTCAGAGAACTCTGCCTTGCCCTCGTCCCTCGTCCTTCGGCAGCCGGAGAGGCTGTAGGTGGGCTGAGGGTGTCTGGGGGTTCTGCCTGGTCAACGTTATTTGTCGTCCCATCTTTTAGCAGCAAAACCACCTCCGTGGGTAGGATGATTAATTATGAGGATGATGATTTTTTTGTGATAACAGTATTGTGCTTTTTGTGGGGAAAGTGAGGTTTTTTTTTTTTATATATACATATATAATTGATATCTTTTATTTATTGGTTGTTAACTGTTGCTGCTGCCTGGTGTGTCCTCAGCTCCCCAGGGCTGCAGGCCCACCGTTTACATGTGCACGCCCTGACCCACCTGCCCACGCTGACTTGGGAGGATGGTGGCCTGCAGCGGCCAAGAAGCCAAAAAAAAATTTTTTTTTTCAGATACTGTGTTTGATTTTTGGAGAGGGGAGAGGTGGAAATTCCTAAATGGCTAATGCACTGTTCCCTCCAGCCCGAATGCCTCCTGCCGAACCCCTTTGCCTCTGTCCCCCCATCCTTGTTCTCCTCTGGGTCCATGACATTTTTTCCGAGGATGAACAGGGGACATCTTTAGGTTGTTCAACTCTTGCTTTGGTGTTTGCCGCAGCATGGAAAACAGAGCGCCTAAGGCTGGGAGCCAGAAGAAGGGGCATTGGGTACCCAGGCAGAGTCGGGAGAGGTGGTCTTCGAAGTTAAGTGAGCAGAAATAGAGGGGACGCCCGCCTACTTGGGCTGGGGAGGGATCTGAAGATAGTTCATGACTCTCTCCTGCTCTGCCTTCCCGCCTTCCTATCTGCTTTTTCCAGTAAACTGCATGGCGTCCTTCCCTGGCCCTCTCTTGGCTCAAAGGCTGGGAGAGAGGAAAGGAGAGAAGAGTTCTAGGCAATCCCATCAAGGTAGTCCCTACTCCTGGGGCTGTGGCCCACACGTCTTCACGGAGGCTTCCAGCTCTGCCTGCCACTGAGGCAGGCGCGTTCCCAGCACCATCACCAGGAATGTGAGGCCACCCTGGGTCAGAGGTAGGAGCCCGAGGTCCGGCCTTTGCTCTTTGATTGTGGGCAGCCTCCTGCCCTCTCTGGGTCTCAGTTGCCCCATCTGCAGAGCGAGGAGGCCTGGGCTGGTTGGTCTTGAAGGCCCTTTTCCATGCTGACATGGTGTAATTCTAGGCCTGGGGTTCAGTTTCCCGTGGCTGGTGATTGTGTGGTTAAGTTTGCTCGACCCCAACAGCCTCAGGGACTGTCTGAGTCACAGCGTAGCCCCTATTGCATGGCTACTGGTGTGTGGGGTCTGTTCCAACAGATGAATGTGTCATATGGCACACCTTGTCCCTTCCCGCAGCATTTCCTGGTCCACCCCCACCCCACCCCCCCCGCCGGCCCTTGAGCTCCCTTTGGGCCCAGAAGGAGTCCTTGCCCAGGGAAGGCTTGAGGTGAGAAGCAGCTTCTCAGACTGTCAGGGCCAGGCCTGGGTCTAGAATTCTTGCTGCTGCTTTGCAAAGTCAACAGCCTATCATCCCATGTTTTAGAGGGGACACTGGTCCTCGGTTCCCACCCTCAGCAAGCAGGTCTCCAGCCCGAGGAAGGCCTCTGCTGGAGCGACATTGCTATGTGGGGCTGCGTGGCTGTTCCCCTTGGCTGGAGCATTCAGCCAACCCCAGCATCACCCCTGAGGCATTTATTGGCAGCCCTCTAGGGCTGCATGCTGGCTCGACCGTAACCCCCCTCCCCCACCAACATCCTGCAGGGATGGGGTCAGCGGTTCCACCTTCACAGGCCACTTTGACGGGCGGATTCTTTGAGGCCCCTGCCGGTCGGCTCCCTGCTCAGCCACTGGCCCGGGTTACCTGGGACTCAGCACCAATGGCTGAAGTTTCTCAGCCAGGCTCTGACCTGGGGTCTGGGGCAGGGGATGAACGTGGTGATTCGGGGCTGAGAGGATGAAGGAGGACTTTACCAGGTCAAATTACTTTTCTTTGGCCTCTGCCTGAGGCTTGATTTGCCTCTCTGGTCCAATGGGACTGACACTGTTGTACAGCTTGGCCTGTGGCTGAGGGTGTCTGGGGTTAAGCATGTGGACCCCTTCTGTGTGTCCGGCCTTCCTCCATCATCCTGCCCTTTGGCCTTTTGATTTGAAGCCACAGGTGTGGCTTCTGACCTTAGCAGACGGTATCCTTGCGGACCGCAGCCCAGCGTGCCGGTGGGCCCCCACCCCGAGCCAGCCCAGAGCTGCCGGAAGGGCCACCCTTCCCGGCCCTGGCGGGGTGCTGGACACTGGCCATTTTCACTGGAGGTTGCCCAGCAGGGACCGATCTCTGCCCCTTCCTCTCCCCAGGCCTCTAACTGCAGTGACGCTGCAGAATCCTAAGCCAGGTGCCTCCTGAGCAGCCCGTGCGCCTCTCCACAGCGGCGTTTGCCACCCAATGCGGCTCCCTTCAGATGCTCTGATGCAGAGGGCACGCCCGTAGTCCCTCTGCAGAGCCTCACACTGGGGCCAGGGCAGGCACCAGCCCCAGGCAGCCAGTCGACCACGGCCTGGCGTCTTCCTCGTAGCGTCTGTTCCTCACTTTGTGTTGATGCTGACTTAGAAGAATGTTCCGATTTTCCATGATCTAAGCAGGCCACGTTTAAAATAACATCAAGGCAAGCGTACGTGTCATCCTCTGTACTGACATCTCTTCCCCTGAAATGCTTTTCAATTTGACAGCCCATTTCCTAGACAAGTGCACCTGGGGTTTCAGGAACTTTGTCTCTTTTGGGAGGGGGTTGGTGGGGAGGTCAGGATGCCTGGGATCCCTTCCTGGAGAGTCAGCTTCTCTCCGGAAAAAGCCTCCATTGCCCACCCGCCAGGCAGAAAGTCACCGTGTCCCCAGCGCGGTTTCAGCGTTTGATTTTAAGAGATCTAAGGAAGCGCGGCGCGCCCCCTGGTGCTGGTAAGCCGCCAACGCACCTGGGGCTGCAACCCCACTGGACAGGTGGTCCGGAGGGAGGCTGGAGTGGGGAGGTGAGGAGGGAGCTGTGAGTCCTCAGAGGCCATGGGCCACCACATTTCTGGCAGCGTTTCCCAGACACCCCTCTGCTAGGCCATCCCTGGATAGCAAGTGAATTAACTTAAGGGCACTGTGATGGGAAGCCTTGCCCCCCCCCCGTTTTGTTTTTTTTTTTTTAAATATCTGCGGAATAAACCCAATGGTTAATTTTTGAATGAATAAAAGGCTTTTGTTGAATAAACAGCTGGTCCCATCTTCTGTCTTGGCATCTTAGCATCCAGGCTCAGGCTCTGCCCCTTCTCCAGGATGGCGTAGCCCGGAGTCGCCCTCCCCAGCCTGCACAGTCCCCCGTTGTCCCTGTTTCTGCAGTGGTCCCCGGCCCGAGGGAGGCCCACCTCACTCCCAGCCTGACTCAGTGGCCGGCTTCCTCCAGGACTTTGCGCAAGTCACTTCTGCTCATTGGGTCTCAGTTTCCCCATCCCTTGGATGGGAGCAAGAGTTTCTGCTGGGCCTGCCTTCCAGCAGCCTGGTGAGACCTGAATGTGAGTGTCATCATCAAAGCCCGTCGAAAAGGCAGAGGCTGGTGCCCAGGGGTAGCGGTTTGGACTGCTGCTGCCTCCCACCCGGAGCCTGCCACTTGGGAGAGAGAAATTGGTGTAATGCTTGCAAAAACAAACAAAAGGCAGTGTTTCTGGCTGTGGTTATTTTCTTTCCTGCTTGCCTTCCCAGCCCCCTTTGAGTCTCTTTTTGGGGTGCCGTCCTGTCTGAACCTGCCAGTGTGTGTCTCTGGGGCCAGGTCAAGGCAAGGCCTAGGGGTGGACAGGGGCCGTGTAGCATGCCCCGGCCTCCCCGAGTTCCTACTGTATGTCGTCCATGTCACGCCAATTAAACACGCTTCCTGGACTCGTGCTCGCCTGTGGGCCTGTTGCTTTGTCTGTTTCCATTCTTTCTTTTCCGTTTCGTTTTAGGTTTCTTCCCCTTGTGACACCCTTTCTCTGGCTTTGGGTGTTGTCTTCCCTGTTTCCTGAAGAGAAGGAATGTGTAGGCTGGGTGCGGTGGCTCACGCCTGTAACCCCAGCACTTTGGGAGGCCAAGTTGGGCAGATCACCTGAGGTCTGGAGTTCAAGACCAGCCTGGCCAACATGGTGAAACCCTGTCTCTACTAAAATACAAAAATTAGCTGG
>NW_012110807.1:1358983-1365711 GCF_000951045.1 Mandrillus leucophaeus | reverse complement strand
CCGGCTAGTTTTTTGTATTTTTTAGTAGAGACGGAGTTTCACCGTGTTAGCCAGGGTGGTCTCGACCTCCTGACCTCGTGATCCGCCTGTCTCGGCCTCCCAAAGTGCTGGGATTACAGGCTTGAGCCACCGTGCCTGGCCGGGTATACTTTTAAACCAGAAAAATCTGCAGGAGTGTTTCTGTGAGGCCGAGAGTTGAGCGGGGTGAGGTCCCGTCCATTGCCTCACCCGCGACACCCTCTGTCCTGCCTGTTTCATCTGGAGAGGCTGGCTGCTGCTTTAAAAATGTCTAAAAACCATTGGCCTAGACCAGTGGCTCTCAAGGTCAAGTGTGTCTCAGAATCACCGGAATTGGAGGCTGCTTCAAACCCAGCTTGCCAGCCCAGCCCCCGAGTTTCTGATTAGGAGGGTCTGGGCAGGGGCCTGGGAATCTGCATTCCTGACAAGTTCCTGGGCTGCGCTGCTGCTGCGGGTCTGGGAATCACACTTTGAGGACCCCTGGGAGATGTGTGCACTGCAGTGTGTCCGGTTGGGTCCTACCTCCATTGGCTCAGGGATTCAGGCTAATGATTCATTCACCCCGTATGACTTTTGCACCTGTGATGGGCCAGGCGTGGAGGGCCTAGAGGTTGGTTGCTGACCACATGGAGGGTTGCATCGGGAGGGAAGGTGGAGAGATGAGGAACTCTTGTGCAAGCTCCTGGAAGGCACCCCGAGAAGTGGCAGTCTGTGTGACTGCCCCCTCCGCCCTGAGTCACCCTTGGCCTGGAACCTGGGGTCGAGGAGAGCCCTCCTCTCCCCGCTGTGGTCAAGTTACCCCGTGTTTGCTCAGTATGCATAGGCCGTGCCGTGCTAGGGAGAGGCGGATCAGAAGAGGTGGTGGTTTTCACTGTCATAGCTTGTTAAAGGAACACGAATTCACAGAGCATTAAAAGCCAGCGTGGACTCAGGAGTGTCACTGCCAGTTAGAATTCATTGCTCTTGGCCAAAAGCTCTTGAAAAACGCAGGAAGCGTGTAGATTGATGAGATCAAGCAGCCCATGTTAGAATGAACCACACCGCCTGCAAACACAGGCCACGTTTCAGAC
The DNA here is from genome assembly GCF_000951045.1 of Mandrillus leucophaeus. NCBI lineage: Eukaryota > Metazoa > Chordata > Mammalia > Primates > Cercopithecidae > Mandrillus > Mandrillus leucophaeus. Next base: position 1,364,623 of record NW_012110807.1, on the reverse strand, counting down.
ACGTTTCAGAGTGAAAGGAATCATCAGATCGCCACCACCTTCCAGGCAAAGCTGGAGGCCCAACGTGACTTCCGCTTCGGGGTTGAAGCAACCATTGAGAAGTGGATGCAGCGATGTCACCCTCTGTGGCCATGCCGGGCATCCAGCATTGTGCCTTGCTCTGGCGGGTCCTAGAGTGAAGATACCAGAACTCCCCAGACCCTCAAGAGGGTTCCAAAGGCAGCGTGGAAAAGCAGTGTGGGACGGTGCTTGGGGCCACAGATGCAGAATCAGAGCTGGTTCCCAGCCAGGCTCTACCACTTGACGCTGGGTATGTGTTCTAACAGACAGGGTCTTCTGGTAAAAATGTGGACCCTCGGCCAGGCGCGGTGGCTCACGCCTATAATCCCAGCACTTTGGGAGGCCAAGGCGGGCGGATCACGAGGTCAGGAGATCGAGACCATCCTGGCTAACACGGTGAAACCCCGTCTCTACTAAAAATACAAAAAATTAGCCGGGTGTGGTGGCGGGTGCCTGTAGTCCCAGCTACTTGGGAGGCTGAGGCAGGAGAATGGCGTGAACCCGGGAAACGGAGCTTGCAGTGAGCCGAGATCGCACCACTGCACTCCAGCCTGGGCGACAGAGCGAGACTCCATCTAAAAAAAAAAAAAAACATGGACAGGCAGGTGATGACTTGACAGCCCCTGCCCCACAACCTCGCCAGAGGTGGAATGTTGCAGTGAAGGCAGGTATTAGATAAAATTCTGCCAGAAGTCCAGATATTCACTAGCAGGTAGATACAAAGACAGGCTCCTGTACCTGTCCATCCAGGGGGTGGGGGCCCCAGGACCCCAGGGGCCCTGCCCCTGAGCACAGTCCTGAAGCAGCAGGCTGCCACTCTTCCCTCATGGCGCACAGTGCTGAGCTCCGAGAATCCTTCTAGCCAAGCGTGTATCTTCACCACATTACACTTCTCCTATGAAAAGGGACTTCTAACATCCTTTGTGTGGACAAACTCTGTGGTGTAGATTTTAATCAAAGTACATATTTCAAATGCTAATGTGACACCCTCTGGAGGGCTGATTCCTGACTAGACTGTTTCACACACTTGGAGACTGTCCCTGAGGCAGAGATCGGAGGTAATTTACAAGCCCACACAATGTCCTGTTTCCACGGAAGCATTGAAAGTAAATCTGTGCATGGGCACCTTTCTTTGGAAATACCAACCTCTGGTTCAGAGCCATTGTGAGGGTAGCAGGGGCAATGTTTCCAGCAAAGGGTGAGCTTGAATGGGGGTGAGCTGTTGGTGGAGGAAGCTCAGGTCTTTTCCAGCAGCCTTGGCTGTGGTGTCTGCAGGGACATGGTTCAGAAACCATGTTGCTGAGGGCACATGCTGGGTCATGGTTCCTTGCTCCACTCTGGGTCAGGCTAAAGCCTGTGCTGACTCACCCCCAGGCCAGCCTGCACTGGATGGCTTACTGTGGGCTGAGGCTCAGTAGAGGCACAGACCTGGCCACCTGCTTTACCAGGATGGCTCAGACTGGCTGCTATTCCCTGGGTGTGACAGCGCCGGTGAGCCCTCCTAGAGGGACCATCCTAGAGGTCCCATTTCTCCCTACCTCAGACCTTCCACCCTGTCCCCACTGACCCTCCCAAGCCCCAAACTCATACCTGCGTGTTAGAAAGTATCTCCCTAAGTCGTACTCCCCAAAGCCCAGCTCGGGGCATCCCCAGGCATAGAGAGGAGATGACAGGGAGAAGAGTAGGGAGTCGGGCTGGGAGTGGGAATGCAGTGTGGATCCCTGCCCTACAGTGGCCCCCTCCTCCCTGCCATCTTCCTGCCCAGGTAGTACAGAGGCAGAAACTTACCCTCCAGGTTCAGCGGTCTGGAGGAACTGGTTCAGGACAGTGGGCATGGAAAGGGACTGGGAAGGCCCCCTGAGTTTAGGTAAAATGAGCTTGTGTAAGTATGGAAAAGCTTTTTACTTGTTCCCCTTATCTCTCTTTAGCTGGGCACAAGGCCATGTGGAACAAAGGACTACATTTCCCAGCCTCCCTTGTGGCTGAGTATGGCCATGTGACCCAGTTCTATCCAACAGGATGAGAATGATGAGCATAACTTTCCCTGTCTTCCCTCTTCCGGCTGGCTGGATGGAGGACTCTGAAACAAGCATTCCGAGAACTGGGTTTTTGACCCCATGGAGCTGCCACACCAGCTTTGGACCATTTATGCTGGGGCTCTTAGGAGGAAGAGAGACACACCTTTATCTTGATTAAGCCATCCTGGGTCTCTGTGTCAACAGCCCAATTTACATTCTCCCTAATGTACCCAGTGATCTGCTGGGTCGCTTTCAATGACCTGATGGCACCTGCAAATGTTTGCATCTAAACTCTCAATGTTTGCCAAAGTGATTTAATAAACAACTAACTGTACAGTGCCATGTGCTGGTGTAACTACTGCTTGCTCATGCCTTTCCACTCCATCTTCTGCCTTTTCCCTCTTCCTTTCCCACTATGCCTTCCTCCTCCAAGGGCTCAGGGGACTGAGGGTCCCAGCCAGAGGGACTCCTCTGGGAAAGACTTTCTTTTGCAGAAGGACTAGGGACCTAGAGGCTCTAGGTTATTGGGGAACCCAGGGCAGCCCCTGAGGACCGGGTCAGTTGGGTTTTCACTGGGTAACCACAGGAAGGGGAATGGGCAGGCTAGCCTTGGGTTGAGCTCAGGCGGGATTCTGCCAGGGGCCTCAAGACTTGGGGACTAGACCTTTTCTTGTCTCTATAATCCCCTGCCTCAGAAATTGCTCCCTTCCTCTGAGAAACCTGAAATAAGCCATCCACATGAGCAGATCTTGGGGGTAAAAAAGTATGATAAAGAGTAAAACAGCTTTTTTTCAGAGAGTCAGGGAAAAGGGTGGGAAGAGTCCCTATGGTATCATTGTCAGGTGACTGAGAGCAGGTCTCATTTTAGTCACTGGACTATTGGTTGCTCCAGAGGTGAGGGGAAGTCTGTGATATTGTGGAGGGCCCACTTTATTCTTCGAGGATTCTGAAGACCCAATTCATATGTTGGGCATCAACATATGAATGTTGGGCATCCCCCTTAGACGGGGCAGATCTGTGCAATGCCAGAGGCCAGAGCTGGGACCTGCAGGTGAAGGTGCAAGGGCTGGCCTGGAATGAGGGAGAAAGGGAGCTCCCAAGTTGGGCACGGTGGCTCATGCCTGTAATCCCAGCACTTTGGGAGGCTGAGACGGGTGGATCACTTGAAGCCAGGAGCTTGAGACCACCCTGGCCAACATGATGAAACCCCGTCTCTACCAAAAATACAAAAATTAGCTGGGCATGGTGGTGTGTGCCTGTAATCCCAGGTAGTCAGGAGGCTGAGACAGGAGAATCGCTTGAACCCGGGAGGTGGAGGCTACAGTGAGCCGAGATCACACCACTGCACTCCAGACTGGGTGACAGAACGAGACTACAACTAACACAACGCTGGATGCTACTTAAGTGATTTCTAGGCAGAAGACTAAAGCTAACCAGAGTCCTTCACCCATTTCTACAGGGACGAATGAGAGCCCGAAGTGTATATGCTGGGCAGCCACAGTGCCAGGCTTCTGCCACAGCCTGCGACGAATGCGTAACCTGGTTCAAGAAGGAAGGCTGGGCATGGTGGCTCATGCCTGCAATCCCTGCTCTTTGGGAGGCCGAGGCAGGTGGATCATGAGGTCAGGAGTTCGACACCAGCCTGAGCAACATGGTGAAACACCATCTCTATAAAGTACAAAACAAGTAGCCAGGCGTGGTGACACTCACCTCCAGTCCCAGCTACTCAGGAGGCTGAGATGAGAGAATTGCTTGAGCATAGTGAGGTCGAGACTGCAGTGAGCCGTGATAGTGCCACTGCACTCCAGCCTGGGTGACAGAGAGCGAGACCCTGTCTTAAAAAAAAAAAAAAAAAGCAGCAGCAGCAGCACGCACAGGAAAGTTACGGACACCAGCCACAGATGGGCAGTGCCAGGCCAGTGATGCACTGTGGGGTGGGGATTGGGCTGTTCTCCCTACCTCAGTCCCCACGGGCCTCCCTGGACAAGGGGAAACTTGAGCTGCCCTTAAAGGATGGCAGGATCTAGATGGGCAAGGAGGAAAGGGAAGGGCATTCCAGGCAGTGAACAGTAGGTGCAAAGGTGCAGAGGAAGGATTGCAGGAAATCGACACACAGCGGAAGAGAGGAATGCAAAGGAGTTAACGGCAGGTGCCTCCATGGCAATGAGACAAGACAGTAGATTTTTCCAGTGGATGAAGTCACACAGAAAGAAGAGGCACGAGGTCACCTTTTAAGAATCGATGCTGACTGGCACAGGCCTGGGCGCTCTGAGCACACAGCACCGAGGCCCGCCTTTCTGAGCTTCTTGGGACGCCCCGCAGAACGGCTGTTCTCTGTAACTCCGCCCATTTTAATGATTAGCAAAGTGATAACAGGAACGAGCATGATTATAGCAACGGAAGCGGAGTGCTTGTGGTGTGCTGGGTTCACCCACATTATCGCATTTAATCCTTGCAGCAGCGCCCCTTGAGGCCGGTGCTGGTATTATCATCCCACATTTTGCAGACGAGGTCGCTGAGGCCCAGGGTGAAGGGGCTACTCCAGTCTGACTGTCCGTGAGGGTCTTCCAGGCTCCGACGACATTGTCTTTGGTCAGACACAGGGAGTTTGGGGAGACTGCTTCTGTTAAGTTCAGATCCGGCAGCGGCTTATTGCCCTGGTCCCTCCCAGATGCCTGTCGCGTGGGGAGGCAAGGTCTGCAGGGGAAGGCGCATGCCCCACTGAGATCCCTCAGCTGGGGGCCCCGTGTCTGGAGGGAGAAGCGACTCGGAGGTGGGTTGAGGGAGGCAGTGAGACTGAGGCAGGGGCAGGGGTCTGGGCCCAGGAAGGAGGTCCCTTCCACAGCCTGCCAGGCACTGGGGGCACTGGATCCCGAGAGTGCCCCCCCATTCCCAGGGGGGTGGCTACTCAGGTATGGACTGTGGGCAAAGGCTGGGGGTGCTGAGTCTGGGGGCAGGATGCGGTGTGCCCCAGGCAGAGGTCCCCAGGGCACAGGAATGGAGAGGGCAAGTGTGGGTAGGCAGGGTCTCAGGCACCCCTCCCACCCTGGGCACACCCGGAGCTGCAGGGGGGGGGCCACCCGTGGGACTCCCTGTGCACGGCGTTACCTGGCAGATTGTACCCGGATCCATGGTTTGCGTGCTGCTGCTGCCACCACTGTGGTCACTGCCGTGCTCACGGCCGGCTCTCAGCCCCTCCTGGCCCGTGGCTCTGCCACCACCGCTCCCATGTGCTGTTTCCCTTATGCCCTATGAGGTAGCTACAGTTGTCCCCAGTTCCAGATGAGGAAACAGCCTCAGAGAGGCTCAGTGACTTGCCTGGGGTCACACAGCTGATAAATGGCAGAGAGGGGCCAGGCACGGTGGCTCATGCCTGTAATCCCAGCACTTTGGGAGGCCGAGGCGGGTGGATCCTGAGGTCAGGAGTTCAAGACCAGCCTGGCCTACATGGTGAAACCCTGTCTCTACTAAAAATACAAAAATTAGCTGGGCATGGTGGCAGGTGCCTGTAATCCCAGCTACTCAGGAGATTGAGGCAGGGAATTGCTTGAACGTGGGAGGC
>NW_012110807.1:1348988-1357838 GCF_000951045.1 Mandrillus leucophaeus | reverse complement strand
CCAGGAGCCTGTCATGAACTAGTCCATAGCCAAGGGAGGCTCCCCACTGCCAACATGGCCTCTGCCCCACCAACCCCCAGGGGTCCCCCACAACCGCCCAGGGAGCTATCTCTGGGACACCTGGCCCAGGCGCAGTGGTGCACGCCTATAATTCCTCCCTTGGGAGGCCGAGGCGCGTGGATCACTTGAGGTCGAGAGTTTGAGACCAGCCTGGCCAATATGGTGAAACCCTGTCTCTACTAAAAATACAAAATTTAGCCAGAAATTGCTTAAACCTGGGAGGCGGAGGTTGCAGTGAGCTGAGTTCGCACCACTGTACTCTAGTCTGGGTGACAGAGCAAGATTTCATCTCAAAAAAAAAAAAGAAAAGAATTGGCCTGGCCCTTGCCGCTGCCTTTTCTGGAGCCACGAGGACCCATATAGCTAGATAAACAGGAAAACTGGAGCCCCAGGGCCTGTGATGAGTTTACATCGAATAGAGCCCTACTGTATGCAGTCACTGTCACTAGAATCACTGCTTGGAAATTCCCCAGCTCAAACCCCAGCACAAAGTAGGCTAAGCTTTTGCTCAGTGCCAGAGGAAAACTGAGAGGTTAGAAAGATGCAGGTGACAGAGAAGGATGATAGGATGATAAAATGATCAAGTGAAATGAAAGGTTTTGCAATGTGTTCCTCTATTTCCTTACAAGTAGGCGCAGCCTCGCCAGGGAGCACCAGCTTGGAGGACATATAGCCACTCCCAGAGCCCCTGTCCCTGCTGTCCATAGGGGTAGCACGTCACCAGTGCCATGTCCTGGCCTCTCAGTCAACAAGACCAGGCTCAGACTCAGTGGAAGCACCAGCTGGTAACTCTGAGCAGCTTCTTTTCCCTAATCTTTCCCTCCCTCCTTCCTTCCTTCCTTCCCTCCCTCCTTCCCTCCCTTCCTCCCTCCCTCCCTTCCTTCCTTCCTTCCCACCTTCCCTCCCTTCCTCCCTCCCTCCCTCCCTCCCTTCCTTCCCACCTTCCCTTCCTCCCTCCCTTCCTTCCTTCCCTTCTTCCCTCCTCCCTCCCTCCCTCCTTCCCTTCCTTCCCTTCCTTCCTTCCCTTCTTCCCTCCCTCCCTTCCTTCCTTCCTTCCTTCCTTTCTTCCTTCCTTCCTTCCTTTCTTCCTTTTGAAACTGGGTCTTATTCTCTTTTCCAGGCTGGAGTACAGTGGTGTGATCATAGCTCACTGCAGTCTCCAACTCCTGGCCTTAGGTGATCCTCCCATATCAGTCTCCCAAGTAGCTGAGACTACAGTCACATGCCATCACACCTGGCCTGTTCCCTAATCCTGTGTATATGTGTGTGTATTAAGTTGATAATTATAAAAAATAATATACTTTGCACCTTAATGCTATGAGTGTTCTTCAACTATGAAGAACAAGATTAAATTATATCCAGTGGAATGAGCTTGAAATGTTTAACAGATCCATACCAAAAACACAGAAGAAAAAGCCTTTTTATTCCAATGAAGCTCGGGTGCTACTTCTGTGAACATTCCTTCCAAAACACCTGTTGAAATATAATTGCCATGGTAACAGTATTATGGGCTGACGCCCTTAGGAAGTGATTAGGCCATGATGGTTCTGTCCTCATGAGTGAGTTAATGCCTTTTAAAAGCAGGCTTTGGTTGGGTACGGTGGCTCACACCTGTAATCCCAGCACTCTGGGAGGCTGAGGCAGACAGATCACTTGAAGTCAGGAGTTGGAGACCAGCCTGACCAACATGGCGAAACCCTGTCTCTACCAAAAAATACAAAAATTAGCCAGGTGTGGTGGCGCATGCCTGTAATCCCAGCTACTCAGGAGGCTGAGGTGGGAGAATCACTTGAACCTGAGAGGCAGAGGTTGCAGTGAGCCAAGATCGAACCACTGCAGTGCAGCCTGGGTGACAGAGTGAGATCCTGTCTCAAAAAAATTTTAAAAAGGCGGGCTTTGAGGAGTGGGACTGGGTTATTTCTTTCTCACAGTTACTTGCCCTTCCACCTTCTGCCATGGGATGACACACCATGAAGCCTCTCACAAGATGCTGGCACCTTGATGTTGAACTTCCCAGTCTCCAGAACTGTGAGAAATAAATTTCTTTTTTCTTTCTTTCTTTTTTTTTTTTGAGACAGAGTTTTGCTCTTGTTGCCCAGGCTGGAGTGCCATGGCATGATCTTGGCTCACTGCAACGTCCACCTCCCACGTTCAAGCGATTTCTCTTGCCTCAGCCTCCCAAGTAGCTGGGATTACATGCCCGGCTGAATGTGTACTTTTAGTAGAAGACAGGGTCAGGTTGGTCTCAAACTCCTGACCTCAGGTGATCAGCCTGCCTCTGCCTCCCAAAGTGCTGGGATTAAAGGCATGAGTCACCATGCCCGGCCACATTATGAATTTTGATGAACTCAACTTCTCAAGTTTTCCTGTCATAGACTGTGCTTTTGGTGTAATGTGTAAGAACTCTTTGCCTATCCTCAGGTGGTGAATATTTGTTCTCGTATGTTTCTTCTAAAAGTTTGAGAGTTTTGGCCAGGCGCGGTGGCTCACACTTGTAATCCCAGCACTTCGGGAGGCTGAGGCGGGCGGATCACGAGGTCAGGATATCAAGACCATCCTGGCTAACACGGTGAAATCCCATCTGTACTAAAAATACAAAAAATTAGCCAGGCATGGTGGCGGGCGGCTGTGCTCCCAGCTACTCAGGAGGCTGAGGCAGGAGAATGGTGTGAACGCGGGAGGTGGAGCTTGCAGTGAGCCGAGATCGCACCACTGTACTCCAGCCTGGGCGACAGAATGAAACTCCATCTAAAAAAAAAAAAAAGCTTGAGAGTTTTATGTTTTTTATATTTAGATCTATGACTTATTTTGAATTAATTTTTGTATAAGGTGTGAGGTTTAGGTCAAGGTTCATTTTTTGTTTATTATTATTTGTTTTTTCTTTTGCATACGGACATTCAGTTGTTCTAAGGCCATATGTGGGAAAGATTATCCTGTCTCCGTAGAATTACCTTTGCACCTTTATCAAAAATCAGTTGGCCAGGCTGGGTGCGGTGGCTCACGCCTGTAATCCCAGCACTTTGGGAGGCCGAGGCGGATGGAACACCTGAGGTCAGGAGTTAGAGACCAGCCTGGCCAACATGATGAAACCCCGTCTCTACTAAAAAATACAAAAAATTAGCTGGGTGTGGTGGTGTATGTCTGTAGTCCCAGCTACTCGGGACGCTGAGGCAGGAGAATCGCTTTGAACCTGGGAGGCAGAGGTTGCCGTGTGCCAAGATCGCACCACTGCACTCCAGCCTGGAGACAGAGTGAGAATCCGTCTAAAAAAAAAAAAAAAATCAATTGGCCATAATTGTGTGGTCTATTTCTGCACTTCCAATTTTGTTCCATTGATCTATGTATCCCTTTGCCAATATTACACTGTCTTAACAACTGCTGCTGTACGGTAAGTCTTACAATTCAGTGGTGAAATTCCTTCCACTTTTGTTTTACTTTTCAAAATTGTCTTGGATATTTTAGTTCTTTTGCCATTTCAGTATAAATTTCAGAATCAGCTCGTTTATATCTTTAAAAAAAACCTGCTGAAAATTTCATTGGAATTGTATTAAGTCTACAGATCAATTACCGTGTTTAGCCTTCCAATCCATACACGAGTATGTATTTCCCTTTCTTTAGGTTTCTTTGCTCGCTTTCATCAGCATTTGTATTAGTTTTCAGCACACGAATCCAGTATACAGTTTGTCAGATTTATACCTAATATTTTATTTTGGGAGCTATTGTAAATTATACATTATAATAAATAAATTATATTATTAATATAATTAATTATAATTAATTAATAATTGTTTAAAATTTTTGGATTTCCAATGGTTCCTTACTAGTGTATAGAAGTAAGATTAATTTTTGCATGTTGACTTTGATCCTGCCACTTGCTAAACTCACTTATTATGAGCTTTTTGAGGGGCAAATTCATTGGAATTTTCTATTCTGATAATCATTCACCGGAAAACACGAAAGGTTTTATTTCTTCCTTTTCAATCTATATGCCTTTTATTTTTCTTACCTTACTGAGCTGACTAGAACATCCCACATAATGTTAAATAGGAGTGAGGAGCATAGCCATCCTTGTCTTGTTCCCAATTTTGGGGGAAAGTGTTCTCCCACCAGCAGGTATGATGTTAGCTGTAGTTTTTTTTTGTTTGTTTGTTTTTTGAGATGCCATTTATCAAATTAAGTAGATTCCATTCCTTTCTTATTTGCTGAGAGTTTTTTCATGACTGGATATTGAATTTTGTAAAATGCTTTCTCTGAATCAATTGATACGATTGTATGGTTTTCTTCTTCAGGCTGTTCAGATGGTGAATTACACATTGATTGTTTTTGAAAATTGAGCTACTCTTTCCTTCCTGGGAAAAGCCCTACGTAGTCTTGGGTAGTATTCTTTTCATGTGTTTCTGAATTTGATTTTTATTTTCTAAGATTCTGTTGAGGATTTTTGCATCTATGTTCATCTGAAATATTGGTTTGTAGTTTTTGCTTATTATAGGTCTTTAGTTTTGGCGTCAAAATGAGTTAGAAAGTGTTCTCGTCTCCTTTATTGAGTAGAATTGATTTTTTTTTTTTCTTGAAACATTTGGTAGAATTTAGCAATGATCCATCTTGGCATGAAACCTTCCTTTTTAAAAAGTTTTACAGATCCAATTTCTTTTCTGTCTCCCTCCTCCCTTCTTCCCTCCCTCCCTTCTTCCCTCCTTCCCTACCTCCCTTCCTCTTCCCTTCCCCTTCCCCTTCTTTCTTTTTTGAGACAGGTCTCACCCTGTTGCTCAGGCTGGAATACAGTGGCACTGTCATGGCTCACTGCATCCTCAATCTCCCTGGGCTCAGGTGATCCTCCCACTTCAGCCTCCCGAGTAGCTGGGACTACAGGTGCATGCCACCACACCCAGTTAATTTTTTTGTATTTTTTGTAGAGACAGGGTTTCACCATGTTGCCAAGGCTGGTCTCAAATTCCTGACCTCAATCTGACCACCTTGGTCTCCCAAAGTGCTAAGATTACAGGTATGAGCCATTGTGCCTGGCCACAAATCCAATTTCTTTAGTAGTTACAGGATAATTCAGATGATCTATTTCATCTTGGGAGAGTTTTGGTACTTTGTAGTTTTGGAGGAATTCGTCCATTTCATCTAACCTGTTGGGTGTATGTTCACAGTTGTTCAGACTATTCCCTTATTGTCCTTTTAGTGTCTGTGGGGCCTGTAGTTTTATGCCTTCTTTCATTCCTGGTATTGATAATTTTTCTCTTTTTCTCTGTCAGTCTTTCTGGAAGTTTATCAATTTTAATGATCTTTTCAAAGAATCAGCTTTTGGTTTCATTGATTTTTTTCTAATTTCTACATTATTGATTTTATCTCTTTATTTCCTTCCTTCGGGTTTATAGTTTTTGTTTCTTTAGTTTATTAAAGTGGAAGGTTAGATTGATTTGAGGCTTCTTTTCTAATGCGAGCGTTTAATGCTATGAATTTTCCCCAAACCCTGCCTTACCTGCATCCTGAATATTTTGGTATTGTATTTTATTTTCCTTATTGATTTCTAGTCTAATTCCACTATAGTAGAAGAACATACTTTATACATCTTAATTATTTTGAATTTCTTAAGGTTTGTTATGACCCAGGATTTGTTCTATCTTGGTGACTATTCCAGTTGCAATAAAAAAGAATGTGTATTCTGACATTGTTGGGTGGAGTATTCTCTAGATGTTAACGAGAAACAGGTGGTTGGTGGTATGGTCATTCTGCATCCTTGCTGATTTTCTATCTACTAGTTTTATCAATGACTGAGAGAAGTTAAGCCACCATATGCAGAAATTGGTCAAGTAGAGGACAAAATGCTACTTCTGAAGGACAAGATGATTTGGTCACCCAGCAGTCTGAGTCAGAGCATGGTGCCGGGTCTTCATAGCAACACTGGGGTCATTAATTGCACCATCTTGGGAGAGAGACATACATTGGTTTAAATCTTGTCAGTCTTCTTGCTCCAATGCTTGAGTTTCAGGCATCACCTATGTATATCCAAACACACGTATGCTTTGCTTTTCTGTTGTTGTTGATTTTTTTTTTTTTTCTTTGAGGTGGAGTCTCACTCTGTCAGCCAAGCTAGAGTGCAGTGATGCCATCTTGGCTCACTACAACTGCCGTCTCCCAGGTTCAAGTGATTATCCTGCCTCAGCCTCCCGAGTAGCTGCGAGTACAGGTGCACACCACTACACCCAGCGAATTTTTGTGTTTTTAGTAGAGCTGGAGTTTCACTATGTTGGCCAGGCTGGTCTCAAACCCCTGACCTCAGGTGATCCACCCGCCTCGGCCTCCCAAAGTGTTGGGATTACAGGTGTCAGCCACCGCGCCCAGCCTGCTTTGTTTTTTGATGAGGGCTGGGTGCAGTCTGGGTAATCATTGCCTTTTCCTCCTGATCTCCTAATGAACGTTTTGTTCTTTTCTTTGAAGCTTGGTGGGCTGAAGGAGGGTAATGGGTGGAGAAGTTGGGGCAAGTCTAAAGGGGCTAAATTTATTTCCATTTTAAAAAGAGCTTATTACTATTAGAAGGAGACAATTATATTTTATTTATTTATTTTTTTAGAGACAGGATCTTGCTCTGTCACCCAGGCTGGAATGCAATGGTGTGATCATGGCTCACCATAACCTTGAACTCCTGGACTTAAGCAATCCTCCCACCTTAGCCTCCCAAGTAGCTGGGACCATAGGTGCACATCACTACGCCTAGATGATTTTTAAATTTTTTTGTAGAAACAGGGTCTCACTATGTTGTTCAGGGTGGTTTTAAACTCCTGGCCTCACGTGATCCTCCCACCTCAGCCTCCCAAAGTGCTGGGATTACAGGTAGGAGCCACCGCACCTGGTTGGGAAAAATCACAGATTTGGAAGGGAGAGGAGAGCTGAAGCAAGAGAAGGAGAAGAGAATTTAGAGGAGCAGCTGTAAGGATGACAGACATTGCGGGGAGACATGTTGAAAGGGGCTTTTGGGAGGTTGAGCGGGTGCTTTTGAGGTGTGATTCTGCCTTTGCTAAGACTCCAAGAGTCTTCAATAGGGAACTACTTGACTCTGATGCTTTTGATTCTCACTTGTGTTTCTTTTGGCTATTATGCCTCACTGAGTGAGGCCTGAAGGTCAGATGGAGGCCAAGCCATCATGCTCAATGTGTTAATTTGAAGAACATCCTGCAGAAGCTTTGGGTGGGGGTCAGGGGGCGGGGGGTTAGTCTTTCTCTCATTCCAGGCCCAGAAGGTACAGATTTGAGCTCCCCAAGCCAGGAGGGGAGATTTGGCAAGAATGTTACAAGCTGGAATTCAGGGAACTCTTTAATGATTAAAACACTGTATTTAAAGTGGATTGCTTTCTCCAAGAGCAGGTCACCAACTCCCTCAGTGAGCGCACTTTTCTGGTTACATCGGAAAATACGGCCAGGCGCGGTGGCTCACGGCTGTGTTCCCAGCACTTTGGGAGGCTGAGGCAGGTGGATCACCTGAGGTCAGGAGTTCGAGACCAGCCTGGCCAACATGGCGAACCCCTGTCTCTACTACAAATATAAAAATTAGCTGGGTGTGATGGTGGGTGCATGTAATCCCAGCTACTGGGAGGCTGAGGCAGGAGAATCACTTGAACCCGGGAGATGGAGGTTGCAGTGAGCTGAGATGGCACCACTGAACTCTAGCCTGGGTGACAAGAGTGAAACTCTGTCTCAAAACAAAAAAAACACAAAAATATATCTTTCCCTTCTTGAAGTTCACAGAGCTAGAAGGAACCACTTGGGGTGGGACCTTAGAGATGTTTGGGAAAAAAGGGGCCAAAACCCATCCCAAATCCTGAACCCACCCTTTCCATCCCCTCATGCCTGACCTATAAATGGAAACGAACGATTAGCACCAATGCTAATCATAGCTTGTTGTGCCCAGCAATTACTGAATGCTTGCTGGATGCCAGATTAGTTTTCATATGGTGCAAACGCTTAGACCGGGTCCTCGACTAAGGAACATGTTCAGTTAATGTTTGCTGGCTGACTGATGTTGGCCTCTGCTCTGCCAAAGATGTTTTTGTTCACAGGGACTTTGTTTCGTTTAACTGTAAGTCAGTTGTCATCCCAAGAGAAAGGCCCATGAGGCCATGTCCTGAATAAAGCAACATTTCTCCACCTCCATTACTTAGGATTTTTGTTACAAATGGCAAAAATCCAATCCAAATGAGACTAAGCAAGAAAAGGGAATTTATAGGGCCAAGTGCAGTGGCTTACGTCTGTAATTCCAGCACTTTGGGAGATTGAGGCAGGTGGATCACTTGAGTTCAGGAGTTCGAGACCAGCCTGGGCAACATAGTGAGACTCCCCCCCACCCACTCTACAAAAATAAAAAAAAAATTAGCTGGGCGTGGTGGTGTGTATGTGGTCCCAGGTACTCAGGAGGCCAAGGTGGGAGAATTGCTTGAGCCCAGGAGTTCAAGGCTGCAGTGAACCTTTTTTTTTTTTTTTTGAGATGGTGTCTTGCTCTGTTGTCCAGACTGGAATGCAATGGCACGATCTTGGCTCACTGCAACCTCTGCCTCCTGGGTTCAAGTGATTTTCCTGCTTCAGCCTCCTGAGTAGCTGGGATTACAGATGCCCATCACCAGGGCCGGTTAATTTTTTGTATTTTTAGTAGAGACAGGGTTTCTCCATGTTGTCCAGGTTGGTCTCAAACTCCTGACCTCCAGTGATCTGCCTGCCTTGGCCTCCCAAAGTGCTGGGATTACAGACGTGAGCCACCACGCCTGGCCTGCAGTGAGCCTTGACTGCACCACTG
>NW_012110807.1:1347016-1348213 GCF_000951045.1 Mandrillus leucophaeus | reverse complement strand
GCTCCCATCTTAGCCCCTGAGTCAGTTGGGACTACAGGCGACCGCTTTTTGTATTTTTTGTAGCAATGGGGTTTTGCCATGCTGCCCAAACTGGTCTCAAATTTCTGGGCTCAGGTGATCCGCCCGCCTCCACCTCCGAAAGTGCGGAGATTGCAGGCTTGAGCGACTGCACCTGGGAACTGTGTTCTTAATTGCAGGCAATAGAAGCCAGCTTCTGCTGATTTAAGCAGCACTACCAAGTGCTCACAGGTGAGCTACAGAATTCTGCTTGGCGCTACCGAGGCAGAAACAAGCCCTTGAAGGCATCGGAGTCCTAGTCTGATGAATAGAGGCTGTGGCTCGCTCAACTGCCCCTACCACGCCAGGAACTTATGCTTCTACTGCCACTAAGGGGCCATCAGCTTCTTTGTGTCTCTGGTTCCAAATCCAAAGGCCAGCTGGAGTGTATCTGGTGGGCAGAGATTATGACAAGCCCTTGCCTCAGCTGCCGGAGAGGATGGGAAAGCGAGTAACTGGCATCTTAGCATCTGCAGTAGCAGGCAAGTTCTGTATTCCACTAAGCCTCATAAGCAGGGGCATTCCCAAACTCGATGTTTGGGTGGCTCAAACTCAAGACAAATGTATATGTTGTATGTGTCTGTGCAGCAGCCACTAACCACTTTGTTTTTGATGCTTTTGTTCCCGGGATGTAGGCCTGTTTCTACTAAATGTCAAGTGAGATGTGATTACATCTCCTTTGCTAACGGAGTTCACCCCATAAATCTTGGCCCTTGGCAAGCAGCTCCTCTTCAGGCTAAGAAGGTCATGGCTCGCTGTCTGGGCTGGGAACATTTCTTTCCTTCAGATTTTCCAAATGGCGTTTCTTGGGAAGCAGCTCCAGGCACCATTAATTAAACATCTTTAATCTAATTCCTTTTGCAATTCTCTGCTTTCATCAAAGGTCAACTGTCATGGCCCAATAGTTAGGATTGATCTTTTTACTTGATTGACATCATCTTGGTGACACTGTGGATTCCTTAGTGGAGACTTCACAAACCTAAATTGAATTGACAGGTACTTAAAGGAGACGAGTGGGGAGGGGTCCAAGGAAGTAAGAGAACTCTGGCCTGGGCTCGGAATCTATCACTCCCACTGCAGAGGCTGGGCTCAGCCTCACTTAGATGCAGAGGGTGGCCCCAGCCGGCCTCCCCGGGTCCC
>NW_012110807.1:1341586-1345935 GCF_000951045.1 Mandrillus leucophaeus | reverse complement strand
CAAAAAAAAAAAAAAAAAGGAAATACGCATAACATAAAATTCATCATTGTAATTATTTTAAAGTGTACAATTCAGCAGCATTGAGTATATTCATGATGTCTTGTGGCCATTACCACTATCTAGTTCCAGAATATTTCATCACCCCAAGGAGAAACCCTGTACCCATTTAGCAGTCACTCCTTATCTCTCCTATCCCCATCCCCTAGCAACCACTAAACTGTTTTCTGTCTTTGAGGAATTGCCTATTCTAGGGTCTTCCAGATTCTATTTATATGATTCTGTATAAATGGAATCACAAAATATGTGGCCTTTTACATCCAGCTTATTTTATTTAGCATAATGTTTTAAAGGTTCACCCATGTTGTAGCAGGGATCAGTACATCATTCCTTTTTATTGTTGAATCATATTCTGTTGTATGATTACTACTACATTTTGTTTATCCCTTTGTTTGTTAATGGACATTTGGGTTGTTTGCGCCTTTTGGTTATCATGAATAGTGTTGTTATGAACACTGTTGTACACATTTTTGTTTGAACACCTGTTTTCGATGCTTTTGGCTATATACCTAGTGGTGGAATTGCTGGGTCATATAATAATTCCACGATTAATTTTTTTGATGAACCGCCAAACTGTTTTGCGCAGCGACTACACCATCTTTCATTTCCACTGCCCTCTCTCTTGACCTGGCATCTTTAAGTGCTTTGAAATGATTTTTCTTGGCTGTCTTGCTTCCCTTCTACTCCCTTGAAGACAGCTTTCAGAATCTTCTGGTTGACAAGAGCTTATCTGTTGAACAGTCCAAGCTAATGTGCTGATGGGAAAAGGGAAGTGATATCTTGTCTGATCCCAGTGCAGTATCACAGGGGCTTCTGGGGCAAATCTCTCCATTTTTGCTGTTTAGCAAAGAGGAAATGGTGCTAATGATGGAAATGTAGGTGGAGGGGGACCATGGCTGTGACAGGAGGGGTCCTGATTTGGGAGCAGGTCAGGCTGTACAGAAATGCCCGCTTTGGCCAGGCACGGTGGCTCACATCTGTAATCCCAGCACTTTGGGAGGCAAAGGCAGGAGGATGCTTGAGCCCCGGAGTACAAGAAAAGCCTGGGCAACATAGTGAGACCCTGATATGGTTTGACTGTGTCCCCACCCAAATCTCATTGTGAATTGTAGCTCCCATAATTCCCACATATTGTGGGAGGGACCCAGTGGGAGGTAATTGAATCATAGGGGTGGTTTACCCCATACTGTTCACATGGTAGTGAATAAGTCTCATGAGATCTGATGGTTTATTTACTTATTTATCTATTTACTTATTTTTAAGACAGTGTTTCGCTCTGTCATCCAGGCTGAAGTGCAGTGGTGCCATCTTAGCTCACCGCAACCTCTGCCTCCCAGGTTCAAGTGATTCTCCTGCCACAGCCTCTTGAGTAGCTGGGATTACAGGCATTTGCCACCATGCCTGGCTAATTTTTGTATTTTTAATAGAGATGGGATTTCACTATGTTGGCCAGGTTGGTCTTGAACTCCCGACCTCAGGTGATCTGCCCACCTCAGCCTCCCAAAGTGTTGGGAATACAGGCGTGAGCCACGGCACCTGGCCAAGATCTCATGGTTTTATAAATGGGAGTTCCCCTGCACCAAGCTCTCTTTCCTTCCACCATGTAAGACGTACCTTTGCTTCTCCTTTGCCTTCCATCATGATTTTGAGGCCTCCCCAGCCATGTGGAATTGTACATCCATTAAATTTCTTTCTTTATAAATCACCCAGTCTTGGGTATATCTTTATTAGCAGTGTGAGAATGGACTAATACAGACCCTGTCTCAAAAAAAAAAAAAAAAAAAAGCTAGGCATGGTGGTGCGTCCCAGCTACTTAGGAGGCTGAGGCAGGAGGATCGCTTAAGCCTAGGAGGTTGAGGCTGCAGCTGCAGTGAGCCATGATCATGCAACTGCACTCCACCCTGGGGACAGAATAAGACCCTGTCTCGAAAAAAAAAAAGAAAGAAAGAAAGAGAGAGAGAGAGTAAGAGAGAGAGAGAAAGGAAGGAAGGAAGGAAGGGAGGAAGGGAGAAGAAATACCAGCTTTAATGGCCCTGTCCCCAATACAGCAACTGTCCAGTTCTGATAACATTCTTCAAACACCTGGAGAACTTAAATAAAGAGAGAGTGTAAATTAAGGGGAGTTATTAAAGAAACTAAGATACTGTTTATGTATTTTAATTGTACTGCTCAAGCTTGCGAGCTTATAATACAATGAATGAAAGGGCTTGGAATTTTCTTGTGCTATCCATCCATTCGTACAGCACTTACTTATTGAGCTCCTGCTGTGTTCCAGATGCTGTACTTGGGTTCAAGGGTATGAATGAGAATGAGTCAATTGTGGTCTCTGTCCTTTGGAGACACTTTGCCTTGTGGGTCACTTTTGGCACTGCACAATCACAGCCCTTTCCTCAGGGTGCCTCAGCACCTGCCCCAGGGGTTGGATTCCAAAGTCAACACAGGAGAAACCTAGGTACAGAAAAAAGTTTAGCAATCCTTAAATTCCCCATGAAGGTCAATGTTTATGTATTGTGCGATCTGGTCAGCAGCCCACAATGCAACGGCACTCTTTCTTTGTTCCCAGGTGGATCGGCAGGTCGAGAAATAATAGACACACACAAGATAGTGAAAGCTGGGTCCGGGGGGTCACTGCCTTCTGGTCCTGGTGCTGTCAATGCACTGGATATACCAGCATTTATTATTAAGTTTAGTGAGGGCAGGGGTAGGTTAGTGAGGGATTTAGGGTCATTTGATTATGAGGTGAGATGGTCACATGGGGATGAAGTAATTCTTTAACATAACATCTATATGCAGAAGTACAGTATACAGAGATAAGAATTTACAATATAGTGTGTGCATCAGTAATTTCTTACGAGCCTTAAAACAGAAACACAATCTTTCCATAACCTATGATTAGCAAGATATTAATCAGCAGTAACAGTTGCAGCAAAACCTGGTTACAAACAACCCACAGAAACAGGACATGAAGCTAGACAACTGTTTAGACCAGAAGGGAGTATGCCTTAACCTTAAAGAGGCCTAGAAGAGCCGTGGCAAGATGAGGGCGTTTATAGCCCTATCTTATCCGGACAGGCTCCCCTCATGCGTCCGTTTATAGGCTCTCCACAAGGGTCACATTCCATTCCCAGAGCTATGAACATCTGCTTTTCTGGGATGGGAATCTTGGTGATGTGAAACCTCCCTGACTGCACATCCGTTCATAGGCTCTCTGCAGGGGAAAGCACATCACACACTGTTGGCTCATTCTGGCAGCCTGACCTGGCATTGTCTTTACACAATCCTGCATGCAATTTTGTATTTACAATAATCAGAAGCATTTCCTCTTTTATTCCGTAGCAATAGTTTCAGGGGGTCTCCCTACATTCATGGTTTTGTGTTTATTGCCTGAACATAAATAGTTATGTAAAATTCTACACCGTAGGAGGTGAAATGGAGGGAAAAACAAAAGGATAGGCGTGTCTCAGTGGGAATGCTTTTGGCTGCAAGTAATGGAGAATGCAATGCAGTTAGCTTAACAATGAAGGAAAATGCATCATTGCACATAGCAAGAAAGCCACATGGAGGGCAGCTCCGAAGCTGTTTTCTCTTTCCATGCTGTCCATGGGCTGTGTCCACATGGTTCCAAGATGGCTGCACAGCTCCTCCCCTCCTATGCAGACATCACATCACTAAGTGGAAGAAGAGGGACTCCACTTTCTTCTTCCTTGTGTCTTTTTTTTTTTTTTTTTTTTTAATTTTCTAGATGCCTTCTAGTTTCATTTTTACATGGAGGCCTGTAAATCATCTGCAATTAGTCTTTGTGTCTGGTGTGAGGCAGGGATCCAGGTTCATTGTTTTACCATACAGATATTCAACATCATTCATTGAAAAAGACTTTCCTTTCCTCCTTGGCACCTTCCTCAAAAATCAATTGGTGGGGCCAGACACAGTGGCTCATGCTTGTAATCACAGCACTTTGGGAGACTGAGGTGGGTGGATCACCTGAGGTCAGGAGTTTGAGACCAGCCTGGCCAACATGGTGAAACCCTGTCTCCACTAAAAATACAAAATTAGTTGGGCATGGTGGCAGGCACCTGTAATCCCAGCTACTCAGGAGGCTGAGGCAGGAGAATCACTTGACCCTGGAAGCAGAGGTTGCAGTGAGCTGCGATCATGCCACTGCACTCCAGCCTGGGCAACAGAGTGAGACTCCATCTCAAAAAAAAAAAAAAAAAAAAATCAATTGACTGTAGTATTTGATAGCACAACAGGGTGACTATAGTCAATGATAGCTGTATATTCAAAAATGACTA
>NW_012110807.1:1338221-1341156 GCF_000951045.1 Mandrillus leucophaeus | reverse complement strand
AGAGAGAGACAAAGAGGACAGAAGAATAAAAGGAGACAGTAAACTTCAACTCACTGTGGATATTCTTGCAAGTCACTGATGACAATGATAAAGGTGACAAAATGGCCATAAATGACAACAAGGCTTAGTTTACTGCCCCAACAGTGAGGAACGACTCCTGCCAATAAGGCGAGCTCCTTCTCCCCTGACTTCAGCATCAGGGGCTCAGTAGGGCATGAGCCCTGTCCAGGGGACACTGGGCTAGGCCTGGGTGGTGGGGAGCGAGTCTCAGAGCGCTTGGCCCTGGTTTAGCTTTTACTTGTTTGTTCTTGAAACGTGGGGATGGGCAACAGTTTCTGCATCTCTTGAGCTGCCTAAATATTTCTTGGGATGGTCTCAAACCATTCCTTACGGTCCACGTGACTTGGAGGCTGGTCCATAGAGGGGCTGGATTCAGCAGTAAATCATCTAGTGTTGGCTCCCTGGAGCACTCGGCGCAGGCTTGCAGATTCTAACTTCTTGGCTCCTGTAGCCCATCCTTGGTAGCTTCACCTTCCAGTTGTTTGTCAGTTCCTCCGACTTCCTGCTAGCTTTGTTTTCCAGGCCCCTACTGAATTCTTTAATTTTTCCTAGAGGAACAAAACAAGGATTTGAAACTTTTTAATTCTCAGGCCCCAGGAGGGCAAAACCTCTGCTTTATTCCCAGAGTTATTTCTCTGCCTCCTCTTTTTGCCCAGGCCTTCTGGTGACATATGAGTAGGCTGTGACTTTCCAGCCTTTCAAAGGTGCTTAATGTCTGAAGCTTGAGTCTGAGTCCAGGGTGGGGAATTGCTCGAGAGGACTAAGAGTGTCTGAGGAAGACACCAAGCTCCTGGTTAGTTCTAGAAGAAGTTCTGCTTGCTGGGATTCCTGAACAAATCATTGCCCCGTGTTTCTGGGGCAGCATGGAATGGTGGGGTGGGTCACAGGATTTGTGGGAAGGCACATGCCAACACACAGCCCACCCCAGACACAGGACTTCACCTCTCAGAGCCTCAGTTGTCTCATCTGTTCCATGAAGAGGAGATACTGACATTTGAGGTTGTTGAGGGAGTGCATGAGGAAGGGGTCAGTATGGGGTCTGGCCTTCCTTGAGGCTCTGGCCAATCCTCTCCACCCTTAGTATTTTTACTCTCTCAGAGGAACAGAGAAGATTCTCCGAGGATGAGGGCTGGGGTGAGATGAAGTGAGTGGGGGATGTTAGAATTGCAGATTTATTTATTTTTACTCTTTGAGATGGAGTCTCACTTTGTCACCCAGGCTGGAGTACAGTGGTGCGATCTTGGCTCACCGCAACCTCTGTCTTCCAGGTTGAAGCAATTCTCCTGCCTCAGCCTCCCAAGAAGCTGGGATTATGGACGCCTGCCACCATTTTTGCATTTTAATAGAGACAGAGTTTCACCATGTTGGCCAGGCTGGTCTCGAACTCCTGACCTCAGGTCGTCATCCCGCCTCAGCCTCCCAAAGTGCTGGGATTACAGGCATGAGTCACCGCGCCCAGCCTAGAATCACAGATTTAATGCGGTCAAGACTAGAAGGCATTTAGGGAGCAGGGAATAGGGAAGAGTAAGGAAAGGCGATTGGTAGGGAGGAGTCATTTTGCGTGCACTGGCCATGTATTCAGAGTCCAGGGTTTTGATGTGGCCCCTCTGCACATGGATCCCCAGTGCAGACACAGTACACAGACCTGGGTTCATGAGCCAGGGCTGAACTCGGCAGGCTGAGCAATACCCATGCCTGTTTCCTTTAAGTGGATGGCCCACAGCATATGTTTGCTCTCTATAGCTGTCTACAACAAATGTGCTATGTTAGGAAACAACTCCACTGAGACCGCTTCTTCTGGAAATAGAGGAAAAGTGTGGGGTTCCCAGGCAGCCTGCAGTCAAGGCAAGGTGGTGGGATGGAAATTGATTGATGAGGTGCAGTTGTGTTTTCTCTGGACCTGCTGCACTGCAGCCTTGCTCACTTTTGTTATGTGACCATGTTTACATTCTTGGGAAGTCCTGGGCACTCAGGGGATGGTGCTTGGGGCAGCACCTCCAGCCATCCTGGATGGGCACTGGGGTCAGGTCAGACATTAGTCTTTGATGGAGCTACGACAGACAGACGACAGGTGCCTGCTCAAGCCTCTCTTCCCTGGCAGTTGGGGGAAGCAGTGCCAAGATGAGCCTAGACTTCCCTTCGCATCCTTCCTCTGTCTCTGAGGGACCAGGGTGGTGGTTCCAGAGGGATAAGGCTACAAGAAACATCAGAGGTTATCTT
The DNA here is from genome assembly GCF_000951045.1 of Mandrillus leucophaeus. NCBI lineage: Eukaryota > Metazoa > Chordata > Mammalia > Primates > Cercopithecidae > Mandrillus > Mandrillus leucophaeus. Next base: position 1,338,876 of record NW_012110807.1, on the reverse strand, counting down.
GTTAGCTCCCTTCCATCTCAAAATCATTTTATGAATGAAGAGACCAAGCTTCTAGGAGGGGAGGGCCTTGCTCCAGGTAGCCAGGCTGCTTCAGGATGCAAATGAATGATTCCTTTTGCCCCTGGTGACCAACTCGGGGAGAGCCATCTTGCTTTTTTTCTTTGGGGCCAGCTCTGCCCTTACATCCTTGATGAGTAGATTTGTGGCTTCCTGGGATCTACAAGGTCCACCCTCTGAACTTCTATGCTGTGACCTCTCTGAAATGCACATCAAATCAGGTGGCTTCCTGGCCTGCATTCTTCAGTAGCTCCCCAGTGTCCTCAGAAAAACCCCAAGTGCATTTCCAAGATAACAGAGGTCGTTTGTGATCTGTGTTCTCAGCTCCACATCCCCTGACTGGTTACGCAGGGCTACCTGTCGATGGGTGTTTCAGATCTCCCTGCCTTCGCACGTGCTCTTCCTGCTCTTCAAATACCCTTCCCTGCTTGTTCCTTAAGACTTCTCAGGCTCATTCTCTGGCCTTCTCTGACCTCTTAGGCTTAGCCACTCTTTCCTCTGAGCTCCCAGAGTGCTTGGTAATTCTTCTATTAGCACTTATCTCATTGACTTAGAATTATTTGTTTACATGTCTCTTCTCCCCAGGGTGGGAAGCATG
>NW_012110807.1:1335319-1338171 GCF_000951045.1 Mandrillus leucophaeus | reverse complement strand
TCAAGCCTCTCTTCCCTGGCAGTTGGGGGAAGCAGTGCCAAGATGAGCCTAGACTTCCCTTCGCATCCTTCCTCTGTCTCTGAGGGACCAGGGTGGTGGTTCCAGAGGGATAAGGCTACAAGAAACATCAGAGGTTATCTTGTTAGCTCCCTTCCATCTCAAAATCATTTTATGAATGAAGAGACCAAGCTTCTAGGAGGGGAGGGCCTTGCTCCAGGTAGCCAGGCTGCTTCAGGATGCAAATGAATGATTCCTTTTGCCCCTGGTGACCAACTCGGGGAGAGCCATCTTGCTTTTTTTCTTTGGGGCCAGCTCTGCCCTTACATCCTTGATGAGTAGATTTGTGGCTTCCTGGGATCTACAAGGTCCACCCTCTGAACTTCTATGCTGTGACCTCTCTGAAATGCACATCAAATCAGGTGGCTTCCTGGCCTGCATTCTTCAGTAGCTCCCCAGTGTCCTCAGAAAAACCCCAAGTGCATTTCCAAGATAACAGAGGTCCTTTGTGATCTGTGTTCTCAGCTCCACATCCCCTGACTGGTTACGCAGGGCTACCTGTCGATGGGTGTTTCAGATCTCCCTGCCTTCGCACGTGCTCTTCCTGCTCTTCAAATACCCTTCCCTGCTTGTTCCTTAAGACTTCTCAGGCTCATTCTCTGGCCTTCTCTGACCTCTTAGGCTTAGCCACTCTTTCCTCTGAGCTCCCAGAGTGCTTGGTAATTCTTCTATTAGCACTTATCTCATTGACTTAGAATTATTTGTTTACATGTCTCTTCTCCCCAGGGTGGGAAGCATGTCTTCTCCATCTTCATCCCCCCATCCCCCGCTGCTGCTCTCACTGCCTAGCAGAGTGCCTGACCGCAGCTTGGGCTCAGCAAATGTTTGTGGTGTGAATGACCGAAGGACCTTTGTCTCCAGATGTTCCCTGCACTGTGTCTGAAATGTCACCATTTGTGAGTCCTGCTTGGTTCCTGGCTCCTGTTGGCTTTTGCCTTCCCACAGCTGGGGCCTCTCTTCTCTCTCCAACAGCTGGCCCAGCCCTGCCCAGACTCTGGGGGTAATCACAGACTTAGCCCAGGGAGATTTAAAGAGCCAGCATTAAGAAGTGCAGGTGACTCAACCTCCTGTGAACTTGGTTGCAAGTTCCACTCCCTTGCTGGGTCTGGGCACCTGGCTGCACTATATTCCATGAGACTGGTAGCTCTGTAGGAGACCGTTTCCCTAGGACCCCAGCTCTGGGCTAGAATGGAGTCCCTGGGGATGTCTGCTGCCTCCCACCGTGGCCAACGCCCAGCTGCCAAGCTTCTCTGATGCCTGCTGGCCCATTCAGGTGGCAAACCTTCCTTGGGCACCTACCATGGCCAGATGCAGGATCTCTGCCATAGAACTCACAGCCAGAGTGGAAGGGGCAGGTCCACAGATATGACGTGGGCCATACGGTGTGGTCAGAGCCAGGACAGGGCTCAGAGAAATGTGGGTTGCAGGGCAAGGGTTCAGAAGCAGCCTCAGAGGTGGGGTCTGAGCTGAGACCGAAGGGGGAAGGAGAAGCATAGGGTGGGGGGCTTCCTGGCTGAGGACTCTGCAGGGACAGGGCTCAAGAAAGCGCTTCCAACCCCCCATCATCACTCACAGACCCAGAGCCCTCAGCCATGTCTCTGGGCGCATGGTGTTCTCGGAGGAGGGATTGAGGGGTTAGCTACCTTCTCGCACATGACTCAAAACCAGGCATATCCACAAAAGCTGCTGTTTATTTATTCAGCCAACATTAGTAACTCCCCACCATGTGCTTGGATCTGGGCTGGGAACTGGGGGCTCATCCATTGTAGACCAAGGCTTAGCCCTGCCCTCAAGTGGCTCGTAGGCCAGCGGGGAGAGAGGCCTAGAAACAGGTCCCGAGAGCACAGCCTGAGATAGGCAGCCATGCCTGAGCCCATCTGGATCTGCCGCGGAACAGGAGGCTGAACCCAGCCCCAGGCAGAACCCAGTCCCAGACAGCACCTCGGGTGGGAGCCAGCAACCTCACATGCAGCCCATGGGGCCGGGGAGGTGGATGGGCAGGAGGGTAGCCCTCATCATCTGGAGTCACCAGGCGACCATGTGACAATGTCTTTTAACACAAGGGAGGCAGCAGAGCCCTGGGCCTTTGGAGTCTTTCTAGATCTGGCCTCTGATCTTGTCTTCATTGTTTGAGAACTGAGTGACCTGGGGCAAATGCCTTCACCTCTCTGAGCCTCAGTTTGCTGCTCTGTAAAATGGGCTTAGGGTTAGTATTTCATTCTAGGGTTGCAGCCAGTCTTCAAGCAAATAACTGAAAATGATTAGAACATGGTTAACAACAAGACTTCTTGTTGATTATAATAATAGTAGTGCTTGCAATAACCGGGAAGCACAGAGCCCACCCAGCAGAAGGAAAAGGCATGGCGGAGTGTGTGTGTGCGTTGGTGGGTGGGGGTGTAGGGGAGTGGTCGCAGCACTGGGTGGAGGGAGCTGCAGAAGCCAGGGTCCGCTTTGACCAGGCAGAGGTGCGGGGAGTTGGGGTTGGAGGGAGATTGGGGCCGTTGCGCCTCCCCCTCCCTGTCTCCCACCCCCGCAGCGTGGCGCGCCATCGGCTGCAGGCGCAGGTGTCCACTGCATCCTGTGCGTCCCCATCCCTCGCTGCCCTGGCCGGGGCCCCAGCTCCCTTCTGCCTTCCGCCCTGCGTCCTCCCCTAACCTCGGATCTGGACGGGCGAACAGTGGGGCTGGGAAAGTTTGAGTCACGGTGGGGGGAGCGGAGGAGGCGGGCCCGTGACCCTGAACGGGGTGGGCTCTAGGACCCGCTTCTGGCGCCCAGCAGGGGGACCCGCCGCGCAC
>NW_012110807.1:1330707-1334014 GCF_000951045.1 Mandrillus leucophaeus | reverse complement strand
ACCAGGCTGGAGTGCAGTGCCGTAATCACGGCTCCCTGCAGCCTCAAACTCCTGGGCTCAGGCGATCCTCCCACCTCAGCCTCCCAAGTAGCTGGGACTACAAGCATACACCACCATGCCTGGCTGATTTTTAAAATGTTTTGTAGACATGGAGTCTCTCTGTATTGCCCAGGCTGGTCTCAAACTCCAGGCCTCAGTGATCCTCCCACTTAGGCCTCCTAAAGTGTTGGGATGACAGGTATGAGCCACTGCACCCAGCCTCCCCAGCGTTTTTTAATGGGAAATTTGAAACTTACAGTAAAATGGGGAGAAACGTACATGGAACCGTCTACGCCCACCACTGAGAGCCTCTGAGTCATATTTTGCTTTATCATATCTATCATTCACCCCTCTGTCAAGGATAACTTTATAAAGCAAACACACACACACACACACACACACACACACACACACACAGAGATTCCTTGCAAAATTGTACAGCACAGTGTTCTTGTACTGAGGAAATAGACAGTGGCCATTGGCTACATGAGCTAGCAAGTCCTTTCGGAAGGATTTGCATTTATGAATCACGATGCCATCACAGGTTCTTAAAAAACAGACAAAACGGTGAGAAGACATAGTTCTCTACGTAGGCTTCAGGCTGAGTTTGTGGTCTAGGGGCTTGGAGGCCCCTCTGCTTTCAGGAGTTCTGGGCACCACAGGGTTCTGCAACTCAAAGCTCGGAAGCCAGGACTCTAAACAAAGATTTCTAGGAACATCAGATGGACAGCTTCCACCTTGGAGTCAGGGGGCAACCAAACTAGGGGGCTGTGAGGAAGTGGGCTGTGAATTGTTCCGGCACTTGAACTGGAACACAGGTCACCATCCGTCTCCCCCACTCTCTCACCCACTTTCTGAATTGTTCTGGGGCTTCCGAAGACATCACACTGAAGGAGCTTAGAGATCGTCGAATCTACCCCTTTATCTTACAGTTGGAGACACTGAGGCTCAGGACACTGATGAGACTTCCCCAAGGCCCACCTGCCAGGGTGGCATCATTCCTGAATCATAACCCACATTTGTCTCTGAAATATGTGGCTCCAGTGGCCCGGCAGGATAGCAGCCGTTCGGAGCCACATGTCATGTCCTGAAGCCCAGACCAGGGTACCTGAGGCTGTCCTCACCGCCCCATCTGTGGCCACCAGCCTCAGGAAGCCCCCCTCCCACCCCTGCCCTTCCCTCTCCTCTCTGGGCACTGAGCTGGCATGCAGTTCTGCAGCCTTCACCAGGCTCAGCCCCCTTACTCCATCCTCTATGAAACGAAAAACCAGTACTCTATCCTGGTTCCCCAAATTAGCTTCCGAGTGACACCCCCAGGTTCAGACATCAGGGAGACTTCAACATCATGGAAGCCCTTGACCTGTGTAGAGCCCAGGGAGGCCCACAGTGTGAAGGGGGCAGGGTCCATTCCTCGGACTGGTAGTCCTCTGGGACAGGCCAGGTGGGGAATAGAAAGTGACACGTGGTGGCTCAGGTGCCAACTCCTGGCCATGGACCAGTAAGCAAGGAAGGGGACTAAGGAAAGACCCCCCTGAGGAGGCAGCCTGTGAGTAGGGCTTGAAGAGCATCAGTGAATGTTTACTGGGTTTTGGCTGTTTGCCTGGCAGATGCCAGGTGCTGGGGACATAGCAGGAACAGAGGACTGACTCCCTGGGGCGTGTGGAGCTGGCTGGGTAAGGACTGGGGGATGGACAGGAGGGCTGATGTGGAGGGACAGGTGTGTGTGGGAGCTGGGTGTGCATGGGAGGAGTGGAGCGGGAAAGTGAGGAGGGGCAAGATTGGACGCAGCCATGACTGCAGGGCTGATTGATGCCTTGGCGGACTTGGATTTCCTTTTCTTTCAATGGGCTGTGAACAGCCACCGAGGGCTTCTGAGCAGCCTTTGGAGCTGTGATTTAGGCCTGGCTGTGCCTTTTGAATCAGCAAATAGAATCCCCTTTGGTGGAAGAGGAGCTTGAGAAATAGGGGTTGTAGCTGTTTGTTCCAGCTCCCAGAGCTGCACACTGGGAGGGTTTTCTTAAAGGAAACCCCTCTCCTAAACCCCAAGAGGCGGGTGCAGGGCAAAGAGCGGTAGTTCTGGACTGTTCGTGCTTGGAGACAAACTGAGATCCGTGCTTCAGAAATTTTACAGTTTCTAAATTAAAAAGTTGTATGTTCCCAGAGTAGGAAAGTTAGAAGTTTGCTAATCGTTTCAAAAGAACCCTGGTTCCTTTTTTTATTTTTGGAAAATAGTAGTAGAAACCAAGATCTAGTGCTAAAATTTAGATTGTTTTCAGTTTTTCTATATTAAAATGTTACTAAAAAACTCTCTTGTTAAAATCTTTGTCTGCATCTTTGATTGGTTTTTATGTAGGCTTCAGTTCCTCGAAGTGGAATTCCTAGCCATTTTTAACACAGTGAGTCGGGGGACGACTCGTCAAATGGTTTTCCAGAATGTTTCAGGAGATTGAACTTCCACCAGAACCGTTTCACGGGGCTGTTTCAGCGCAGTCACCCCCAACACTGGAAATTAACATAAAAATATTTCTTTTCTAATTAAAAAATGGAAAATGATACCTTCTTGTTTCAAATGCTAGTGAGGTTCAATGTCTTTCAAGCATTCACTAGATAATTTTGGTGTGAATTTCTTGTTTTGTAAACTGTCAGTTTCTTTGCAAATTTTTTCACTGGGAGTTTTAGTGGTTTTAGTTTTAGTTGGGATGAAGACTTTATGTTGATGATGTTATTTTGTTTTGTTTTGTTTTTTGAGATGGAGTCTCGCTCTGTTGCCCAGGCTGGAGTGCAGTGGTGTGATCTCCACTCACTGCAACCTCCACCTCCCAGGTTCAAGCGATTCTCCTGCCTCAGCCTCCTGAGTAGCTGGGACTACAGATGCACTCCACCACGTCCGGCTAATTTTTGTAGTTTTAGTAGAGACGGGGTTTCACCATGTTGGCCAGGCTGGTCTTAAACTCCTGACTTCAAGTGATCCACCCATCTCGGCCTCCCAAAGTGCTGGGATTACAGGCATGAGCTACCATGCCTGGCCTTAACTTTTTTGTTTTGTTTTGTTTTGTTTTGTTTTTTAAGTGTGCTTAGTATTTTTCCTGGTTGCTTGTCTTTTAGTATTTGTAATTCTTGATGTTTTAAAGTTTTACATGTTTATATAGAGAAATCTATTGTTTTTCTTTTTTTTCTTTGTGATTTCTTCACTTAGGTGCTTATAAAGGTTTTTTTGTTTTGTTTTGTTTTGTTTTTTCCTATCACACAACCAATTAGGTAGATTTTC
>NW_012110807.1:1328143-1329882 GCF_000951045.1 Mandrillus leucophaeus | reverse complement strand
CCCGTCTCGGCCTCCCAGAGTGCTGGGATTACAGGCTTGAGCCACCGCGCCCGGCCCCTCAGTTTTTCTTTAATGCCCTTTTTCTGCTCCAAGATCCCATCCGAGATACACTAATTGTCGTGTCTTCTTCGGCTCTTCAGGTTGTGAGTTTCTCAGGCTTACTTTCGTTTTGGTGAAACTGACAGTTTTGAGGAATACTGATCAGCTATTTTCCCTCAATCATTATTTGTCTGATGTTTTTCTCAAGCTAGACTGGGTCATGTTTCGGGAGGAAGACCCAGCGTGAAAATACCATTGTCATCATCTCATATCAAGAGCACACGTTATCACGGTGATGGAACGCTGTTGATGTTAAGCTTGATTGCCTGACTCGGGTAGTAGTCTGCAGCTTTCTCCACAATGGAGTTACTATTTTCCCCTCTCTCTTTCCATGCTGTGCTCTCTGGAAGAGAGTCAGTCACTGTGTGCAGCCCACATTTAAAAAGGGGGGAGCTACGATCCACGTCCTTGGCGGGGGAGTATCTATCTACGTGGATTATTTGGAATTATTCTGCATGAAAATTGTCTCTTCTGCTCCATTTATTAATTAATTTAATCACTTATCTACGTCAGCATAGAATCATGGCTAGCTATTTTATACTTTGTGTTATGATCCTAAACCACTTTATGTTGCTCCTCAAATGTTTCTGGCTGTGGTCGTCGGGAGCTCGTTCAGTTGGTTTCTGTGTCCCTTGGACACCCCTCATGTTGTGTACATGTTTCTTTTCTTTTTTTTTTCCCCACATTCCTACTTTCTGGCACTGGTAGAGGCTCCAGGCTCATCTTATGTATTTCCTGCCTCAGTCCTTGAATTCACTGTTTGTCCAAGGATCCCTGATTCCTGTGACTGGAAACCAGGATATCTGTGCTAAGTGTGTTTGTTGGTGCTGAGGTGCCATTACTTCTAAAACCTCCCTTAGCTGACAGGGTAAGGAGATGTATGTTGTATACATAACCTGTCTATGTACTCGTATCTATAAATAGTTTTCTATGTAATCATCTGTGTCTATATTAAGCTAAACATGAGTTCATGCTGAAAGCTTCCACTCTAATTTGTATTTGTTATTGGATTAGATGTATTAGGTATATGGATAGTCAAACTTCTTCCCGTGCCTTATCTGTAACCTCCACATCTAACAGTGACAAACCTGCCTCCTGCCGTCCACCATCCCTTTACTTTACTGTTTAGTTCCAGTATATATTTATAGTGGTTTCAGAATTGTTGAGGAGGACCCCCATGGGGAACAGCTTTATTAACTAGAATACAGTTCTTTTGCCTTTAGTCTTACAGACTCCATTCATTTCCAGAATTACTTAGGCCAACACCTTCTTCAGCTTCTTCTTTTTTAAAAAAATACATTTTTATTTTTATTTTTTTATTTTTTGACATAGAGTCTCACCCTATCTCCCAGGCTGGAGGACAGTGGCTCAATCTTGGCTCACTGCAAATTCCACCTCCTGGGTTTAAGGAATTCTCCTGCCTCAGCCTCCCGAGTAGCTGGGATTACAGGCGTGCACCACCACGCCTAGCTAATTTTTGTATTTTTAGTAGAGACGGGGTTTCACCATGTTGGCCAGGCTGGGCTTGAACTCCTGACCTCAAATGATCCTCCTGCCTCAGCCTCCCAAAGTCTTGGGATTACAGGTGTGAGTCACCATGCCTGGCCGCTTCTTCTTCTCCTTCTCCTTCTCCTTCTCCT
>NW_012110807.1:1326287-1327708 GCF_000951045.1 Mandrillus leucophaeus | reverse complement strand
CAGCTCACTGCAAGCTCCGCCTCCCAGGTTTACGCCATTCTCCTGCCTCAGCCTCCCAAGTAGCTGGGACTACAGGCGCCCGCCACCTCGCCTGGCTAGTTTTTTGTATTTTTAGTAGAGACGGGATTTCACCGTGTTAGCCAGGATGGTCTCTATCTCCTGACCTCGTGATCCGCCCGTCTCCGCCTCCCAAAGTGCTGGGATTACAGGCTTGAACCACCATGCCCGGCCAAGAATTTTATCTTTTAGATGACATATAGAAAAACTTGTCAACTTCCCAAAATTTTTTCTACTCTGATTTTTCTTGGAATTGTGTTAAGTCTTGATTTTGGGGAAGAGTTATCATTTTCAAAAAACTCCATCGTTCTCATCCGTCAGACGTGCCTCTTATTCTGTTCATATTTATTTCTTTTAGTAAAGATTCATAGTTTTGGTTTTTTTTTCATAAAGATTCAGGTGTTTTTTTTTTTCTCACAGGTTCCACCCATTTTTTTAAAGATTATTTTAAGATAGTTTGGGTTTTGTCACTATTTTGCCCAGGATTTTTTTTCCATTACATTTTTTACAAATGAGTATTGCTTATTGCTAGTATGTTGGAAAGGGATTCATTTCATATATTAATTTTCTTTCCAGCTTCTTTTACTAAAGTTTTTTTTAACTTGTTCTAATTTTTTGTTAATGTCTTCAGTTTTCTAGGTTGAGAGTCACAGCTTGTCCAAATTATAATAATGTCACTTCTTTTCCAATCAAATGTTTCACATACTTTAAGTGTTTTGTATTATTTATCAGCGAAAATTGTCAGAACAATACCAAATAATGGTGATGGCTGCAGTTATCTTGTCTTTCTTTACTTTTTTTTTGTTTTTTAGACTGAGTCTCGCTCTCTTGCCCAGGCTGGAGTGCAGTGGTGCAATCTCAGCCCGCTGTAACCTGCGTCCCCCAGGCTCAAGCAATTCTCTCGCCTCAGCCTCCCGAGTAGCTGGGATTACAGGCATGTGCCACCATGCCCAGCTAATTTGCATATTTTTGGTAGAGACAGGGTTTCACCATGTTGGCCAGGCTGGTCCCAAACTCCTGACCTCAGGTGATTTGCCTGCCTCGGCCTCCCAAAGTGCTGGGATTACAGGTGTGCGCCACCGCCCCGGCCATCTTGTCTTGCTTTTGATTGTGCACCACTCATCGTATGATGTTGATTCTCAGTTTGAGTTTTTGTTGTTACGTGAACGAAGATGCTTTCATTCCTAATTTTACTAAAAGAAAATAAACTCAAAAAACAAGAAAAAGCAAAAACAAAACAAAAAATCCAAACAAGGATGGGTGTTGAATTTTAGCAAGTGATTTTCTGCTTTGTTGCAATGTTTATAAGAACCTTCTCCTGTTGATGTATTAATGTGATGTATTAATTTTTTTTTTTTTTTTTT
>NW_012110807.1:1320147-1322102 GCF_000951045.1 Mandrillus leucophaeus | reverse complement strand
ACCCATTAATCACTTACTCCATCTTCAATTCTCAAGGGGTCCCTGGGGGCCAGGCAGGGTGCTGGCTTGCCTTGGTACCTGCAGTCCAGCCAGAAAGGCCCATGGTGCATAGCCAAGTCCCTAGGCGTCTCATCACAGCTGTGGCTGCCCGCAATGACATTCCTGAGGGAGTGACATTGAGCTGAGGTGGAGCTGGGTAGGTAGGGGAGGGTCAGAGCAGGACTGAGAACAGCTCTCCAGGCAGAGGGGACAACAGGAACAATGGCTGTGAGGTTGGCAGGAATATCTCCTTGATTGAACGTTAGCAGGTGGAGCTGACAGGGACACTCAGGACGGAGCTGGGCTCCATCTCCGGGTGTTCAGGGAGAGGCCCTGGGGTGGAGGTCCCGAGGAGAGTTGCTTTCTGGTCTCCTGGACACTGAAGAGGAGGCAGATAAAGATTCTGGAGCCATTTTGGCCCTTTGAACAAAACCACCCACCCAGTTGGCTCTGCCATTGTGTCTGTCCCTTGAAGGTGTCTTCAAGGGAATCACCTTTGCCCAGACTGGCTCAGGGGCTATCAGAATTCTAGCAGGCTTGACATCACTTTCTCTAACCCCTGCCCTTTAGAGATGGGATAGCTGAGCCCTGGGGAGGGGAGGCGGTTTGACAATGGTGGTGGCTGAGTGTGGGACCTGCCTGCGGTCACTGCAGCTGGAGGACGGGGGATATGTGGATCCAGGGCTGGCTCCAAAATTCCAGCCCCACTTGGAGAGAGAAGCAGGGGCAAGGCAGGCCCCAGGAAGAGGCCTCGGCCTGAGATATTTCTGAGACTGGGTTCTGAGTGCCTGACTGCAGCCTCGACCGTGTCCACTGGGACACATGAAGCTGGGCGAGGGGGTGGGGCACCCCGTGGGTGAGGGGTTGGGCTGTTCCAGCCATGCGTGCTCCTCACATGTCTGAGACAGTTCATGGGGCTGGCCCCACACCCTCCTCTTGCCCAGTGGAAAAATCCCGGCCTGTGGAGTGGTGGTTCCAGGCCAGGCTTCTGGGGCTCAGATGCTGGAAGGCGGCGTGAGTGGAGCCAAGGTCACGGGTTTAATCATCCCTGCAGCTGGCAGGCCTGCTCGGAGGGACTGCACGCCACATCTGCCCAGCTGTTTGGCAAGTGCCCACCCTCAGTCATGAACCTCCCTCCCTCTGCAGGCGCAGGACAAGGGTCTGGGGAATGAGTTCTGAGTGTCTGCGGCCTCATGGGTGGTTGACAGCTTGCACTGGGATCAGACTGACCTAGATGGACTCTCATTTCTACTGCTTCCTAGTTGTAATTCCTTGGGCAGCTCACTTTACCTCCCTGAGCCTCCATTTTCTCATCTACAAAATGGGGATAATAAATAGTAGACCTCATAGGTGTTGTAAGACTTTGATGAGCAAACGCATGTCAAATGCTTAGAACAAAACTTGGTGCTTAGTAAACATCAAAACAATGGTAACATCACCATCACCACCATCATCATCATCACCATCGTCATCATCACCACCGCCACCATCATCACTGTTTTTGGTGGCAGTATAGTCAGTGGCAAAGGGAACAGGCATTAGAATGAAACGTTTGTGGATCTGGACATTGTGCAGCGTTGAAAAGTGGTCTTCCAAAATTCATGTCCTTCCTGGGACTGCAGAATGAGACCCAATTTTCCTTTCTTTTCTTTTCTTTTTCTTTTTTCTTTTTTGAGATGGAGTTTTGCTCTTGTTGCCCAGGCTGGAGTGCAGTGGTGCGATCTCAGCTCACTTCAACCTCTACCTCCGAGGTTCAAGCGATTCTCCTGACTCAGCCTCCCGAGTAGCTGGGATTACAGGCATGCACCACCACCCCGAGCTAATTTTGTATTTTAGTAGAGATGGGGTTTCTCCATGTTGGTCAGGCTGGTCTCAAACTCCCAACCTCAGGTGATCCACCTGCCTCAGCCTCCCAA
>NW_012110807.1:1317399-1320037 GCF_000951045.1 Mandrillus leucophaeus | reverse complement strand
TTTTTTTTTTGAGACGGAGTCTCACTCTATTGCCCAGGCTGGAGTGCAATGCCGTGATCTTGGCTCCTGCAACCTCCGCCTTCTGAGTTCAAGTGATTCTCCTGTCTCAGCCTCCCGAGTAGCTGGGATTACAGGCGCACGCCACCAGGCCCAGCTAATTTTTGTATTTTTAGTAGAGACGGGGTTTCACCATGTTGGTCAGGTTGATGGTCTCGAACTCCTGACCTCGTGATCCACCCACCTCGGCCTCCCAAAGTGCTGGGATTATAGGCATGAGCCACTATACCCAGTGACCCTATTTTCAAATAGGGTCATCTCAGATGTAATTAGCTAAGATGAGGTTATACTGCCTTAGGGTGGGCCCTTAATCCAATATGAATGATGTCCTTATAAGAAGAAGAGAAGAGACAGACACCCAGGGAGAAGGCCATGTGATGATGGAGGCAGAGATCAGACTGAAGTGTCTGCAAGCCAAGGAGCACCAAGAGCTGCTGGCATTACCAGAAGCCAAGAGAAACACACAGGGCACATTCTTCCTCCCAGCTTTCAGAGCAAGCACGGCAATGCTGACCCCTGGATTTTGGACTTCCAGCCTCTAGAACAGCGAGATAAGAAATTTCTGTTGTTAAGCCACCCGCCCAGTTTGTGGTACTTTGTTACAGCAGCTCCAGGAAACTAGTATAGACATTAACTAGCAATTACTAGCGGTTGGACTGTCACCAAGGGCATTGCTTCTGTATGTTCACATCTTCAGTTGTAACAGGGAGACATTAATAGGACTGAGCTAAAGCTTGTAAAATAAGAAGTGCTCACTGCATAGAAGCAGTTGTTACCATTACCACCGCCACTACCATCATCATCGGTATCATCAACATCAGTGTCGTCATCAACATCATCACTGTCAATATTATCGTCATTTTCATTGTCATCAACATCATCATCATCAGTAGCAGCAGCATCAACTTTGTGCTAGGAAGGGCAGTGTGTTAAGACCTAAGGTTTTTGGGACTTTTTGTCCAGGGCCAGCCCTGCCTGGATAGGGTGAAAGAGGGAGATACTAAACCTGCACGTTGTGCACATGTACCCTAGAACTTAAAGTATATTTTTTTTAAAAAAAAAAAAGGGACTCAGGGCCAGGCGCAGTGGCTCATGCCTGTAATCCCAGCACTTTGGGAGGCCGAGACGGGCGGATCACGAGGTCAGGAGATCGAGACCATCCTGGCTGACACGGTGAAACCCCGTCTCTACTAAAAAAATACCAAAAAACTAGCCTGGCGAGGTGGCGGGCGCCTGTAGTCCTAGCTATTCGGGAGGCTGAGGCAGGAGAATGGCGTAAACCCAGGAGGCGGAACTTGCAGTGAGCTGAGATCCGGCCACTGCACTCCAGCCTGGGTGACAGAGCAAGACTCTGTCTCAAAAAAAAAAAGGGACTCAGTTGACTCTTCTCATGGATGAGCCCCCATGGGGACAAGCCAAGCATCCTGCCCTGTTTGTCCCGGTGCCTCACTCTCCATCCTGCTGGAAGATGGGGCTTGAAATGCCGCCCTTGCCAATAGCTCCCTGTCCCGGGGAAGCTTCGGGATGGTGATCGATGATGGTGCAGCAGGTCCCAGGGCTGACAAATGAAGCCATGAGCCAGCCTTCATTAATGACAAGAAGGCATCCATCTCTGTCTCGTTGCCTGGAGCTGCAGGTTGGAGGGCCGTAGGTGAGCAGCAAGGAGGACAGATAGGGAGTAAGCCTCCGCATCCCCTCCCTTTCTTACTATCTCGGAAGCTGGCCCTGCCCTGGGAGTGATGGGAATGGTCGGCAGGAGCTACCTCCCAGGGCAGGTTTGGGGATTGTCTGTTCAGAGATTGCATGGGGATTGTGTGTGTGCGTGTGTGTATGTGCACGTGTCTGGGTGCATGTCGTGTGTGTGTGCATGTGCATTCTCCTGAGAAAATTCTTTGTTCATAGCTTGGGGCAGACATCAAAAAGCTCTTGCTTTCCGTCTTTGCTGGGGCCTGCTCTCTACGTCCAGAGGAATCACAGACACCTTTGTTGATCTGGCCAGTGCCCCCTAAGCATGGCCAATCTCTCCATATGTTCAAGGAAACCGCGTTTGGTTTCCTGCCTTGTTTCAGATCTGTTTCTCTGGGCGAGGACAGCAACGTCCTGTGGCGGGAGGGCCTGGGGCTCGGGTGGGCCGGGCATTCAGCAGTATTTGTTGAGTGTTAACTGAATGCCTGGCATTGTGTTGGGCACGGAATGTAAAGATAAGTGGACCTTGGGTCCCGACCTGGAGCTGCTCAAGCAGGATGGGATTCATTGAGAAGTTTTTCATTCATCCTTTGGACAGTATTGATTCAATATTTATTTAAGCACTTACTGTGTGCCAGGCACTGAGCTCGGTATGAGGCCTGCCGTGGTGAATGACAGAGATAGGGTCACTGCCTGTGTGATGTGTCCAGCCAACTCTTGCCCCAGATCTTCCCCCTGACACGGAGGGGCTGTCTTCTCTCGGGGCCTCAGTTTCCACATCTTTAAAAAGATGGGGGTCTTCAGATCTCTCCGTCCTCAACATTGTTGTTTTGTTTTTTTGAGATGGAGTCTCGCTCTGTCACCCAGGCTGGAGTGCGGTGTCACAATCTCGGCT
>NW_012110807.1:1316708-1317349 GCF_000951045.1 Mandrillus leucophaeus | reverse complement strand
TTTTTTTTTGTATTTTTAGTAGACACGGGATTTCACCATGTTAGCCAGGATGGTCTCGATCTTCTGACCTCATGATCCACCCGCCTCGGCCTCCCAAAGTGCTGGGATTCCATCATGAGCCGCCGCGCCCGGCCGTCATTGTTTTCGTTAGTTTGCTAGGTGGGAGATGGTGTCCTGTCTTCATCTGAATTTGGTGATTGTTGGTGACCTTCCAATCTTCTGGAGTTTCTCCCTGGGTGTCTCTGGGGCTCCTGGGGCTCCATCATCCTTCCCACGGGAAGAGGTGGTTTTCGCCGGTCAGCGGTGAGGATGCAGGCGGGCAGAGCGCAGATGTATTTGGGCCACACACTTGCCTGGGAGCTGGAATGGCTGGGACTCTGGCTGCATGTTCTGGGTTGTGTGTGTGTACATGTGATTTTTACTGTCACCCTGAATGACATTGCTATTTTTATTTTTTGAATTTATTTTTGAGACGGAGTCTTGCTCTGTCACCTAGGCTGGAGGGCAGTGGCAACATCTTGTCTCAGTGCAACCTCCACTTCCTGGGTTCAAGTGATTCTCCTGCCTCAGCCTCCTGAGTAGCTGGGATTACAGGTGCCTGCCACCATGCCTGGCTAATTTTTGTATTTTTAGTAGAGACA
>NW_012110807.1:1315968-1316658 GCF_000951045.1 Mandrillus leucophaeus | reverse complement strand
TTTAGCAAGTGATTTTCTGCTTTGTTGCAATGTTTATAAGAACCTTCTCCTGTTGATGTATTAATGTGATGTATTAATTTTTTTTTTTTTTTTTTTGAGAGATGGAGTCTCACTCTGTCGCCCAGGCTGGAGTGCAATGGTGTGATCTTGACTCACTGCAGCTTCCGTCTCCTGGGTTCAAGCGATTCTCCTGTCTCAGCTTCCCAAAGCGCTAGGATTACAGGTGCCCGCCACCACGCCCAGCTAATTTTGTATTTTTAGTAGAGACAAGGTTTCACCATGTTGGACAGGCTGGTCACGAACTCATGACCTCAAGTGATCCCCCTGCCTCACCCTCCCAAAGTGCTGGGATTACAGGCGTGAGCCACCACGCCCAGCCGTAACGTTGCTATTAACCAGCCTCGCCTCATGAAATAGAAATAATCAGTCCTTCTTCTGGGGGGAAAATTCACTCTCTTAACCTGGCCCTGGGCACATCCCTCCTTGGAGGCCTGGAGGTCTGAGCGGCCTGTGAGCTGTGAGCTGGACTAGGCACGTCCCTGTCATTCCGAGGGTGCCTGACAGTCAGCCAGAAGTGGCCTGGCTGGGATAGATAACAGCTCATCAAAGGGCTTTCCAGGCGAGGATCTGTGCAGGGGAGGGGTGCTAGAGAGAGATGGCCCAGGGTGCCTGCAGGAGGAGTACAAGAAG
>NW_012110807.1:1314662-1315918 GCF_000951045.1 Mandrillus leucophaeus | reverse complement strand
GCCCAGCTAATTTTTGTATTTTTAGTAGAGATGAGGTTTCACCATGTTGGCCAGGCTGGTCTTGAACTCCTGACCTCGAGTCATCCTCCTGCCTCAACCTCCCAGAGTGCTGAGATTACGGGCATGAGCCACTGCGCCTGGCCCTCAACATTGTTATGTTTGGCACATAGGTTGTGGTCAAATTGGCTTTTCTGAAGTTGATTCTTACTGAAGACAAAATGGTGAAAGCCGTGGTAGGGTAGAATGGTATCTTCCCAAAGATGTGCCTGTCCTAATACATAGAACCTGCAAATGTGTGACCTGTCATGGTGAAAGGGACTTTGCAGGTGTGACAAAGTCATGGCTCTCGAGATGGGAGATTGTCCTGGATTATCTGGGTGAGCCCTTTATAATCACAAGGGTACTCATAAGAGGGAGGCAGGAAGCTGGGAGTCAGACAGGGAGCTGTGACAACAGCAGCACAGGAGAGAGACAGACACCCTGCTGCTGCTTTGAAGATGGAGGAAGGAGCCATGATCCAAGGCCTCTAGCAGCTGGAAAAGGCAGGGAAACTGATCCTCCCCTAGAACCCCCAGGAGAAACACGGACCTGCTGACACTTGGGTTTAGGACTGCTGGCTTCCATAACTGTGTGTTGTTTTAAGGCATGAAGTTTCCAGTAATTTGTCACAGAAGCAATAGGAAACTGAGACAGAGGCCAACCTTAAAATCCTTTCCAGGGCTCTCTGGTCCAGGGGATCCTTCCTATTGAAATGATGTTTGAGCAACTTTCTGGAAATTTGCTCACATTTGTTCAATGAAAAGAATCAGGTTAGAAATAGTATGTTATTTATACTTCAATAAAAATTCGGCTTAAAATAGTATGTATTTTTGTAAGTTATATTTATACATTTAAATATATGAATATGAAAATTGAAGATTATACACAAAAATGAAAATTATTATCTCTGGTTGGTAGAAATACAGCCAGTTGGCCAGGTGCAGTAGCTCACGCCTGTAATCCCAGCACTTTGAGAGCCCAAGGCTGGTGGATCAGGAGGTCAGGAGATCGAGACCATCCTGGCCAACATGGTGAAATCCCATTTCTACTAAAAATACAAAAATTAGCTGGGCATGGTGGCAGTCGCCTGTAATCCCAGCTACTTGGGAGGCTGAGGCAAGAGAATGGCTTGAACTCAGGAGGTGGAGGTTGCAGTGAGCAGAGATCGCGCCACTGCACTCCAGCCTGGGTGACAGAACGAGACTCTGTCTCAAAAA
>NW_012110807.1:1305343-1314330 GCF_000951045.1 Mandrillus leucophaeus | reverse complement strand
CCTGGGAACTGGAGGTTGCAGTGAGCTAGGATCGTGCCACTGAACTCCAGCCTGGGTGATGGAGTGAGACTCCGTCTCAAAAGGAAAAAAAAAAAGGCCTGGCGCAGTGGCTTCTGCTTGCTGTTATCACAGCACTTTGGGAGGCTGAGGCGGGCAGATCACCTGAGGTCAGGAATTTGAGACCAGCCTGGCAAATATGGCGAAATCCTGTCTCTACTAAAAATACAAAAATCAGCCGGGTGTGGTGGCAGGGACCTGTAGTCCCAGCTACTTGGCTGGGGCAGGAGAATCACCTGAACCCGGGAGGCGGAGGCTGCAGTGAGCTGAGATTGCACCACTGTGCTCCAGCCTGAGTGACAGAACAAGACTCCGTCTCAAAAAAAAAAAAAAAAGACCTGGACCTACCAGGTGCTAGGAGGAATTCAGTGAGCTGATACACAGGAAGTATCTCAGGACATGGCCTGGTGCTTACAAGGTATTTAGTGACTGTCCTTATCATTCATGTCATGTTAATTTCTTTTTACAATGAACATGTGTGATTACCTAACAATGAAATAATCAGCACTGAGTAAAATGATTGCTCTTCTTAGTCAAAGTAGAATTTGAGGACCTCATATTGAAGCGAGACTGTCTTTGACTGCACTGTGTGAGAACACCCGCTGGAGCCTGGCCAAGTGCACGCTCACGTCAGCACATCCTCTTCCCATTTGCTGAACCTTTGCTCCATGCCAAGCTACGTGCTAAGCTCCGTGCCAGGGGTTTAGCTACCTGGCTTCACTGAATTCTCACAGCGATGGTTCTTGGTCGGGAGAAATGGTGTTGTTACGTGCCTCGTTCTACAGATGAAGAAACTGAGGCTTGGTGCAGTGAAGCGAGCGCTGCCTGAGAGGCCCCATAGCCCAAAAAGGATAAATGAAGAATTCCAATCAGACCTGGCTGAGCTCCAAGGCTGAGGACTGAGCTGCTGCAGTCGGGCTGAATTCGTTACTGTGGAGTTCAGAGGAAAGGACGTGGTGGGGATGGCCAGGGCAGGCGAGGGAGGGCAGGGTGGGACGAGATGGAGAAACACAGGGCAGAGGGGCAGGGGCCCCAGGGAAAACTGGCATCAGCTCGTCCTTGATCATTGTGAGACATGCTGGATAATTCTACAGGCTTTCCTTTCTAAGAAAGACTGAGATCCGCTGACTTGTTGCTGAGAATGAAAATTTGTTTAGAGTGACTGGAACTTAGAATTGCTGAACTAAAAATAGTCTGTTATTAGAGTTCACTGAGGCTGGGCACAGTGGCTCACACCTGTAATCTCAGCACTTTGGGAGGCCGAGGTAGGTGGATCACTTGAGGTCAGGAGTTCAATACCAGCCTGGCCAACGTGGCGAAACCCCGTCTCTACTAAAAATACAAAAATCAGCTGGACATGGTGGCACATGACTGTGGCCCCAGCTACTTGGGGGGCTGAGGCAAGAGAATCACTTGAAACTGGGAGGTGGAGTTTACAGTGAGCCGAGATCATGCCACTATACTGCAGCCTGGGTGACAGAGCGAGACTCTATCTCAGTAAATAAATAAAATAAAATAAAATACATAAGAGTTCACCGAGGACTCAAATATTTTCCTAAGAAACCTCATGTCCACACGACCTTGTACAATGCCCATTGTGTGCTTATCCACAAGGCTCTCCATAACCCCAGCCCTGCTGTCCAGCACTGGTAGTGTTGTCTTGTGTTGGCATGGATCTCCATTACTGCTATTTAAAAGAAGAAAGCTATTAGAGAACATTTCAAATATATACAACATAAGTAGAAGAGAACAATGAATCTCCATGTACCCATCACCCAGCATCGCCAAATATTTAACAGCCCCGTCATTCTCGTCTCGCCTGTACCTCCTCCCACCCCCAACCCCCACTCAGTGATCATTTGTTCTAGTGCTTTGCTTACAGGGTAAATTTACATACATTGAAATGCTCCGATCTTAGCGGCACACTTTTGACAAATGATACACCGAGGAACCCACACTCCTATCACAATATAGAATGTTTCTGTCTCAGACAGTTCCTTCCAAGTCAAGCTCCTCAGGCAACCTCTGTTCTGTGTTTCTTCACCTTAGATTAATTTTGACTGTTCCAGAACTTACTATAAATGGAACCATACTGTATGTGCTGTTTTGCGTCTGGCTTCTCTCGCGTGGGAGGCACCCCTGTTGTTGCCTGTATCGGTAGTCGTCCTGTCTTATTGCCGAGGACAACCTGGTTCTGTGAATTTACCAGTTTGTTTATCTCTCTACCAGATGATGGACATCTGGCTCGTGTCCAGTGTTGGACTATTGTGAACACAGCTGCTATGAACCTTTGAGTACAAGCCTTTGTGTGAACATATGTTTTCGTTTCTCTTGGGGACATACCTAGGTGTGGAATGGCCGGACCCATGGTAGGTGCATGTGTAACGTTTCAGAAACTTCCGTTGTCTTCCAAAGAGGTTAAACCGTGTTGCGTTCCCACAAGCCGTGAATGAAAGTTCCAGTTGCTCCACGTCCTTGCCAACCTCAAATGCAGTCAATCTTTGTCATTTTTATTGCTGTTCTTTTTAAAATGAGCTCATACATAGATGGGGTTTCTGGAAGGTTTTTCTCTTGTTGAGCAGCTGGTGTTGGAGAGCTGCTGTGTGTCCCAAAATGGATTGTTTGTTTGCTTCTCGTTTCTTTGTCTTCCTGGAATTCCTTCCCCACTGAGTGGCAGCCGGCGGGATGGTGGAGGTGGGGGTTCTTAGGGGAGTCTTGGTGACCAAAGGTTGGGTGCTGCTGTCCGGGGGGAGGAGCTGGAGCTTGCCCTCTGCCTCACCTCTGCTTCCCTGGAGCTCGGTCTCTGCTTTGGCGCTGGGCACAGGGCAGAGTGGTCTGACCTCGTTTCCTGGTCTGATCCTGCAGCTCCGAGAGCTGCTTCCTAATCTCTCCCCATCTTGTGTGCCAGCCTCAGCTCCTCTGAGCATCCATCCTCGTGTCACTGCCAAACCAGCCCACCGCGCTGTGTGTCTAGCAGTCCTAGCCCATCTGGGCATCCCTCTCTCTTCTCCACAGATATTGGCCCAGTGACCCTCACAGCGGACCCCGCGGTGTTTCAGAGGGAGCTGAGAGAACTCTATGTGCAGGTGGGCACTGTTCCCTGACCCTCTGTCCCACTCTGTGTCCTACCAAGAGGGTTTGGGGAGGTAGCTTCGAGTGACTCCCTCTTGCCCAGCCTCTACTTCTCCCTCCTCCTGGGCAAATGTGTGGCTTCCTTAGGCCATCTGTTAACTGCTCCCATGGCCCCCTCCATCCTTGCCCACTCGAAGTACTTGGCACGGTGCTGGGCTTATTGGTGTAGTGACTGCCTTCCGTGGGGGTGGGCCCGTGTCACTCTTGCATGGGTGAAGAAATGAATGAATGAATGATGCTGCTTGTCTACAGTTAAAGCAGGTTGGATGTTATATCATGTCCCTGGGAAGGAAGTGACTGAGTGGGCGGGTGACAGTTCAAGGTGACTCCCAACACCCAATGGTTTTGGAGGTGTCCCTGGGTGGGTCCCATCTGGAGGAGGCAGGTGGCAGCTGCTGACACGTCCCCGCCCTCCAGGGAGGTGGTGACTGCCCGGAGATGAGTGTGGGGGCCATTAAGGCTGCCGTGGAGGTTGCCAACCCCGGCTCCTTCATCTACGTCTTCTCGGATGCCCGCGCCAAAGACTATCACAAGAAGGAAGAGCTGCTGCGTCTCCTGCAGCTCAAACAATCACAGGTGGGTGAGCCGGCTTTGGGGGCCTGAGTGGGGTCCCCTAGGGGGTCCCGAGGAAGCTGGGGTCTCTCACGCCACCTGAGCCACCACCTGGAGAGAGAGCTGGGCACTTCTCTTCCACAGCCTTGGTCCAGCCTCTGCCATGCATGGCCAGAGCCTCGGAACCAAGTTGGCCCAGGAAGTGTGAGAGTGCTGTCATGCTCTAGGCCCGGGCCAGGGTTCACACTTCCCTGGTGCAGCTTGTTCCTGATGGAGACCACACCACCTACTCCTTTCATCCGCATCAAAGTCCAGGCAACCCATCTTCCTCCTGGCATCGCCTCTGCTCCTGGTCTCTCTACCATTCATATCCCCTTTGCCATTGTCTCAGGGTTTGGAAGACCTGTCAGATCCCTTGCTTCTGGCTTTTACAGTGAGGGCTGTGAGACAGGACATGATCAAGGGAGGGAGAAGGGCCAGCTCTTTGGCATCCTTGGGCAAGATCCAAAGGGCCGAGACTGCTTCTCTGTCGCCGCGTCTAGAACTTGCTTGGGTTCTTCAAGGTTCTTCTAACTCTGCAGCCTCCAGGGGCCACTCTGAGATGAATCGACTTCCACACCCTTCTTTGTTGTTGACTCAATAGCAGTTCCCAATGTGGACCACCTGCTGTTTTCCTGGCCCTGTGCCTAGCGCTTATTCTGCATCAGCTCCTGATCCCCATGAGATGGGTACTTCTATTTTCCCTTCTATTCATGTGTCATATGTCATTCTATACATGTGCCGGACAGAGGAAAGGGCCTACTCCAGGTCACTCTACCCTGGTCGAGGTCCTGCTGCTCACCCCTGAAGCAGCCGGCCAGGGAAGTTGAGAGCAGGCTGCATGTCCATCTTCCAGGTGGTCTTTGTGCTGACGGGGGACTGTGGCGACCGCACCCATCCTGGCTACCTGGCCTATGAGGAGATCGCTGCCACCAGCTCTGGGCAGGTGTTCCACCTGGACAAGCAGCAAGTGACAGAGGTGAGCACCGGGAGGAGGTACCATCCCGGAGCCCGTCACTCGGGCACGGTGAGGACATTGACCATCCCTGTGGCTCCAGGTGGCTGAATGGCAAGCAGTCCCCCAGAGATGCAGGGATATATAGATAGCTGAGCAGCGCTGGGTGCACGCCTGTGGCAGGCACAGGAAGCACTGTGCTCAGGTACCACCATATCATCTCATCTCGCCAAACCCTTCCACCTGTCCCAAAGGCAGGTGCTTCCCTGTTTCCAGGCAGAATTGTGCAGGTAAAGAGGCTGAGGCTTGATGCAGCCCCTTGGGATGGCCTGAGTTCAGCAGTTGGTCCAGGCTGACAAGGTGGCCCCAGAGAGTGTGGCAGAAGTATGGGTGTGGGGCGTCTTCTGAGTGTCTCCCCAGAGTCAGGGAAGCTGGGGTGGCTGGAGGAGCACAGGAGCTCTCAGGTTCAGGCGGTGGTGCTGGGCACTGGCCAGGGAGGGGCCGGCTTGCTATGTGGGCTACGGTGCCGGGATCTGGGTTCACTCAGAGCCCAGTGTTCCGCAGGCACCTGCCGTCCAGTCTTGCTGCTGGACAGGGGTCTGTCCTTCCTCCCCTCAGGGCTCCCTGGTATCATCCTGTTCAGGGCTGTCCCTGCGTTCCCTCCACCCCACACTCCCATCCCCTCCCAGGAGCACAGGGTCCTTCCAGGAGCCAACTGGGAAATGATTAACAATGCTTTCTCTGGGAAGGACAAGCACGCCCATTTCCATGGTGTAAATACGCCCACCTCGGCTGATTCCAAGTTAAGAGTTGGGAAGTGATGCTGACACTCAGCTTTCCTGAGCTTACGCAAGTGGCTCCCACACACCACTGGATCCCGCTCAGGCACACCTCACAACCAGGTCCCTTCTGCTTGTCCCCTGGAGAATATCCAGCCCCTTATCTGACCCCTCTGCCTTTCTGGTCCCCCTATTATCCCCTTGCCCAAATGTGTTGCTGCCCTGCTGGCTTCTCTGCTGTCTCTCCAATGTCCCATGCTCCTCCCCACCCAGAGCCTTTGCTGGTGCGGCCCGTTCTTCCAGCTCTTCTTCTCCTGGTTCCTTCTCACCTTCCCAGTCTTGGCTTAAGCGTGCCTCCTCAAAGAGACCCTCCTTGATTTCCTCTCTAGATTAAGTCTCCTATCTCTTGAACCTGGGAGGCGGAGGTTGCAGTGAGCCGAGATCACGCCATTGCACTCCAGCCTGGGCAACAAGAGCGAAACTCCATCTGATAATATTAAAAAAAAAAAAAAAAAAAAGATTAGGTCTCCTGTGCCCCTCACAGCTCCCTGTGCTACTTTGCATAATCGTAACTTTGTAACTGCGATTATTAAATGTCACTAGGCTGTGAAGTCTCCAGGGGCTGGACTGTGAGTCCCGATGGCCACGGCCTTCCCAGCACTTTACATTTCCCAGCTCAGAGCAGGTGCTGGGTAAATAGCTGGTGAATGGACAGGGTCCTTGGTGTCCAAGTCCCCGGTAAGAGGAAGGAGAGAGAGGCAGGGTATCTGAGGCAGGCCTGGTCGTGGCCTCAAGCCAGTCCTGCTTTGTTGCCTCTGGGAGAGGGTTTTGTGTGTGTATATTTACGAGCTGCAGAGAGCTATCTCCAGGGATGTGTTTAGATTAGCGTGCCTTAACTCCCTGTTGACAGATGGCGTTTGTGGTTCTCTGCAACACTTTAGGCTTCATTTTTTGGCATATCAGCCTACCCTGGCACCGAGTCACCCAAGCAAGGGTGGGAGGCATTTCACAGTGGAAGGATGGGTTGGTTCTTGCTTTTGGGGAGAACTATCTGGCCAATTGCATGGGAACTGGGTTCCTGCCAGGGGCAAATCAGACACAGGGCAGCTGGGCAGGTTGATGGGGGCCACTCGCCCAGGTGTGAGGCTGGGCTGTCGTAAGCCTCTTCCCTGAGCCTGGGAACCTGGATAAGTTCACTACTCCCGGCCGTGGTGCCAGCTTTCTGCTGTGAGAGTCTGGCCGGGCAGCACGCGCCTGACTCGGTAGGACCACCAGTGGCCAGAATTGGCTGCCTCTGGGTAGGGGCCTGGATCCCTCTCCTTCCTGGACATGGAGCTCTGTCGTTCTTTAGCTTAATGCCTTGGACCTAGCCCCTTCCAGATGTTCCCAGACATTCGGCCAGCCTGGGAAGGTGCTGGGCAGCCAGGGCTGTGGTCACCCTCCCAGGAGAGATGAATGGTGCCTTCACCCTAGCCAAGGGGCCTCCAGCTGGGAGAACTCCCCAGAAGTTGCAAAAGGCTCCAAACAGTGCATGTGTCGTTAATCCTTTTACCTCTTCAGAGCACATCCAGTGCAGCCCAAGAGGCGTCATGCACTCTTTTCCCCTTGTTTACTGAGCCCCAGGCCAGGTGCAGCTCTGAGCGCTGGTGCGAAGGTGGCCATCAGTCATAGCTGGGGCTTACTGCTTTGGAACATTTCACTTTTTTCAATTGTGAAGTTGGCCTCACTAGTACCTGGATCACCCCTTGGGGTTCCAGGGTAACTAAAAGAAGGTGAGGATCTCTCCCTGGCAGGGGAAATTTGGAGCTTTTACAATCCTTAAACAGGCAGGGGATCATGTCAGAGGCAGGCAACGTGGCCCCTTGAACCTGCCCCAGAGTTGTGCATTTTTTATTAAATCTTAGATAAGTCCAAGCACCTGCTGTGCCAGCGCAGCCTCTCCCAAGTTTCCCGGCAGACACACAGCCCAACGCACTGTCACCAGCCCCAAGAGTGGTGGGGGTGGAGGTGGCAGAGCTGGGCAAACCTGCCTGTCCTGCAGCTCCCCTGTGCCTGGGAAAGCCCCTCCATCTTTTTTTCCCAGGAGGACATTGGGCCCCTTGCTCTCCTCTGCATCTCCCACCCCACAACTCGCAACACACGTTTCAGCACGGCCAGTTCTGTGGGCTGGGAGCCTTCCCATGTTCAGCACCAGCAGGCACAAAAGGTGAATTGCCCAGGTTCTGTGCATCTGCTAGGAGCGAGGTGTGCTTCTAAGACAGTAAGGGTGGGCGGAAGATGTGGGGGGTGAGGGGGAGCTGCTGGGGGAGCGTCTGACCAAGTGACTCTGATTAATTGATCAGCAGGGGCCCAGAGATGACCTCCTCCTGGACCCCTCGCAGGGGGAGGTGGTTAGGGCTTGGACTCCAGGGCAAGAGGCCTGGCTTCAGGCCTTGCAGCCCTGCCACTTACTTGCAGTGTGACCTCCAACACAGTCCTCAGCCTCTCTGGGCCGCACTTTCTTCTCGTGTGCAGTTGGGTTAACGAGAGCCCCCACCTGGTGAGATGGTAGCTAGGGTGAGAGGAAGCCATGCACGGGAAGCCCTTGGTAAGATGGCTAAATGCCATCCCACCCCCTGTGCTTCAGTGTGGAGCCCAGGATATGCCCCTCAGTTCCATCAACGCCCCCTGAAGAGTAGGAACTATCTCTGGAAAAGATTCTCTGCTAGGGCGAGTGAGTGCCCAGGGTACCCAGCTGGCAAGGGGCAAAACCCCCAGACTAGGGTCCTCTCTCTGTCATTTCACCGTGAGCCTGCTGGCACAGGGCCTGGGACCCACAGCCCCATCCTCAGTGTTCTCATCTCTGCCTCGGGGGCCCATTCACCCCCTGGCTTTCTTTCCCTGCTTCCTCAGCCGCCCTGGCTGTCAAGTGTTCTGGGATGATCCTTGGGGATGATTTATCTGCTGTGAAGGGCCGAGCAGCAGCTATCTGGCTGGGGTAGCAGTGCCAGATTTTTCGTTCCTTCCCCATCGGTGACGGAGATGAGCCCCAGTGCATCGCAGGCTCGCTGGCCCCCCAGCCCCTCTAACATCTGGAAGCCATTGCCTTCGCCAGCTAAACACTGAACTGGCTTAATGAAGGCTCTCTGTGTCGGAACCCTGGGGGCACCACAGGTCTAGAAGGCAATGCCCCCAGGCCTGGCCCTACAGGGGGTCTGGCCCTGCTGTGGGCAAGAGCGTCAACCCCCCCAACTCCCAAGTTGGGTTGTGCTTACAGGGCAGGCCTTCCTGTGGGTCACTGGCTTTCTGCCTTGTGTCCCAGCCTTCTCTGTGGTTCAGTAGCCTGAATTGCCGAGCATCTTCCCTCCATCAGAACATGCTAGAGCGAGCTTTAACAGCAGTTATGACACAGTAGCGGGTGTCACTCCTCTGGGTAATTGTTGACTGGTGCTTTGCTCAGTGATGCTTCCCTCCTGACCCCTGACAAGGCCTGG
>NW_012110807.1:1287272-1305293 GCF_000951045.1 Mandrillus leucophaeus | reverse complement strand
GCTGGTGCGAAGGTGGCCATCAGTCATAGCTGGGGCTTACTGCTTTGGAACATTTCACTTTTTTCAATTGTGAAGTTGGCCTCACTAGTACCTGGATCACCCCTTGGGGTTCCAGGGTAACTAAAAGAAGGTGAGGATCTCTCCCTGGCAGGGGAAATTTGGAGCTTTTACAATCCTTAAACAGGCAGGGGATCATGTCAGAGGCAGGCAACGTGGCCCCTTGAACCTGCCCCAAAGGTGTGCATTTTTTATTAAATCTTAGATAAGTCCAAGCACCTGCTGTGCCAGCGCAGCCTCTCCCAAGTTTCCCGGCAGACACACAGCCCAACGCACTGTCACCAGCCCCGAGAGTGGTGGGGGTGGAGGTGGCAGAGCTGGGCAAACCTGCCTGTCCTGCAGCTCCCCTGTGCCTGGGAAAGCCCCTCCATCTTTTTTTTCCAGGGAGGACATTGGGCCCCTTGCTCTCCTCTGCATCTCCCACCCCACAACTCGCAACACACGTTTCAGCACGGCCAGTTCTGTGGGCTGGGAGCCTTCCCATGTTCAGCACCAGCAGGCACAAAAGGTGAATTGCCCAGGTTCTGTGCATCTGCTAGGAGCGAGGTGTGCTTCTAAGACAGTAAGGGTGGGCGGAAGATGTGGGGGGTGAGGGGGAGCTGCTGGGGGAGCGTCTGACCAAGTGACTCTGATTAATTGATCAGCAGGGGCCCAGAGATGACCTCCTCCTGGACCCCTCGCAGGGGGAGGTGGTTAGGGCTTGGACTCCAGGGCAAGAGGCCTGGCTTCAGGCCTTGCAGCCCTGCCACTTACTTGCAGTGTGACCTCCAACACAGTCCTCAGCCTCTCTGGGCCGCACTTTCTTCTCGTGTGCAGTTGGGTTAACGAGAGCCCCCACCTGGTGAGATGGTAGCTAGGGTGAGAGGAAGCCATGCACGGGAAGCCCTTGGTAAGATGGCTAAATGCCATCCCACCCCCTGTGCTTCAGTGTGGAGCCCAGGATATGCCCCTCAGTTCCATCAACGCCCCCTGAAGAGTAGGAACTATCTCTGGAAAAGATTCTCTGCTAGGGCGAGTGAGTGCCCAGGGTACCCAGCTGGCAAGGGGCAAAACCCCCAGACTAGGGTCCTCTCTCTGTCATTTCACCGTGAGCCTGCTGGCACAGGGCCTGGGACCCACAGCCCCATCCTCAGTGTTCTCATCTCTGCCTCGGGGGCCCATTCACCCCCTGGCTTTCTTTCCCTGCTTCCTCAGCCGCCCTGGCTGTCAAGTGTTCTGGGATGATCCTTGGGGATGATTTATCTGCTGTGAAGGGCCGAGCAGCAGCTATCTGGCTGGGGTAGCAGTGCCAGATTTTTCGTTCCTTCCCCATCGGTGACGGAGATGAGCCCCAGTGCATCGCAGGCTCGCTGGCCCCCCAGCCCCTCTAACATCTGGAAGCCATTGCCTTCGCCAGCTAAACATTGAACTGGCTTAATGAAGGCTCTCTGCGCCGGAACCCTGGGGGCACCACAGGTCTAGAAGGCAATGCCCCCAGGCCTGGCCCTACAGGGGGTCTGGCCCTGCTGTGGGCAAGAGCGTCAACCCCCCCAACTCCCAAGTTGGGTTGTGCTTACAGGGCAGGCCTTCCTGTGGGTCACTGGCTTTCTGCCTTGTGTCCCAGCCTTCTCTGTGGTTCAGTAGCCTGAATTGCCGAGCATCTTCCCTCCATCAGAACATGCTAGAGCGAGCTTTAACAGCAGTTATGACACAGTAGCGGGTGTCACTCCTCTGGGTAATTGTTGACTGGTGCTTTGCTCAGTGATGCTTCCCTCCTGACCCCTGACAAGGCCTGGCCCGGGGGAAGGGGATGGTGGTCACGGAACCTGCTTCTTTGCTG
The DNA here is from genome assembly GCF_000951045.1 of Mandrillus leucophaeus. NCBI lineage: Eukaryota > Metazoa > Chordata > Mammalia > Primates > Cercopithecidae > Mandrillus > Mandrillus leucophaeus. The sequence goes on along the minus strand of NW_012110807.1, from coordinate 1,303,417 downwards.
TTGGGGGAGTTGCCTCACATGCTCGGCCAGCTTCTGTGGGTCTCTCCAGCTGGGAGTCCTCAGCCGCTGCTCCCTTCTGTCCACCCCCACATGGACGAAGAACCTTGTCCTCATTCCTTGGCTAAGACAGGTGGGACCTTTTCAAGAAACACATTACTTAGAAAGCAAAGCAAGACACAACAATGAAGTAGCTCCAATTATAAAAACAGATGCATTTTCAGAATACAGAATTCTTATCATGTGATAGTTGAACTCTAGCCATAAACTTCTAGGCACATATCTTCTAGCTCAGTCTGAAAAAAAAAAAAAAAAACCTCTCATTTTCCAGTTCTTTTGATTCCTTTCCCTTTTGTAGAAGATCACATGGTAAGCAGAGCTGAAGGACTATGATATTTAGAGCAAGAATGACCAATAAGTAGCATGCAAGACACCACTTTCAAAACCCACATTCGTGGCAGACATTGCTAATCAATCACAGAACTTTTTCTACTTGGGGCCGAATGTGGCTTTGCCTTTCTTCTTCAGACAGCTTTTCAGGAAGCGTTTCCAGTAGCTTGGAGTTGGCAAGCAACAGTTACCACTGTGATTGTTCAGGTGTATATTAAAGTCACAGCGTACTTGTTTTTGTTGTTGTTGTTGTTGTTGTTGTTTGGTTTTTTTTTTTTGAGATGGAGTTTTGCTCTTGTCACCCAGGCTGGAATGCAGTGGCACGATCTCAGCTCACTGCAAACTCTGCCTCCTGGGTTCAAGTGATTCCCCTGCCTCAGCCTCCCAAGTAGCTGGGATTACGGGCGCCTGCCACCATGCCTGGCTAGTTTTTATATTTTTAGTAGAGATGGGATTTCACTGTGTTAGTCAGGCTGATCTCGAACTCCTGACCTCAGGTGATCCGCCCGCCTTGGCCTCCCAAAGTGCTGGGATTACAGGCGTGAGCTACCGTGCCCGGCTGCATACTTGTTATTTTTAAATGACTTTACTTTAATAAAAAAGTACTATGAAGAATTTCCAAGGTACAGAAAAGTAAAAAGAAAACACCTACCAACTAGATTCAACAATTGTTTACATTTCTGCTCGACTTGCTTTATCTCTCTCTTTATACTTTTTGCTGAATCATGACACCTTATCCATAAATAATTCAGCATGGATTTCTGAAAAAAGGTAGTCTTCAACATAGCCCACAATATCATCTAATAAAATTAATGAGTTTCCTAGTATCATCCCATACACAGCCCATGTTCTAATTTGCCTGTCTAATTTGCCAACCTGTCTTTGATCACAGTTTTCGTCAAATCAGGATTTCATCAAGGGCTGTGCGTTTCCTTTGGTTGTTATGTTTATTAAGTCCTCTTTGGTCTGAAGCCATCAGCTCTTTTTTTATGACACTAAGCTGTTGAAGAGGCATGGATTCGTACCCTGTCCCATGTTCTAGAGTCTTCTGATTATTTCCTCGTGGTGTCATTAACTTTTTTTTAATCCCCTGTGTTTCCCCCAAAGTGGATGAGTCCAAAGGCCTGATTCGATGAAGGTTGACATTTTTGGCAGGAATATATATTTCCTAGTTGGTGCTGAGTGTGTCTTCTGTTGTATCACACCAGGAAGCAAATAGTGTCTGAGCATCCCATTATTACTGATGATAAGTTCGATGACTGGGTGAGGGTAGCGACAGCCAGCTCTCTGCATGGTTGGGCCGTGTTTTTGCCTTTATGACTCAAGTGTAGGGTAATGTTTTGGCTCTGTGTGGACATCTAGTTCCCATCAACCTTTCATCTAATAGTTTTAGCATCCACTGAGGACTCTTGCCTGAAATGATTATTTCATTAGGGGCTGCAAAATGATGATTTCCTAACTGCATCATTCCTCCCACATTTATGAGTGGGCATTCTTCCTAGAAGAAGAACTTTTATGCATCAAAAGCGATGGATGATTTGGTTTCTCTGAAGTACAATTTCTACTGAAAAGGCACGGAATCACACTTCATTCTTTCTCTTCAATTAAGGAGTCACTTCAGTGGTGTCAGGGGAGGTTTTACTGTTTTGAATTTTGCTTTCTCTTTTTTGAGTACCATTATGTGCCCATGGATTATATTATTCGATGTGTTTCAATTGAGTACAGTTATTATTCTCTTTTGGGTTCAAGTTGTCCCAAATTTATTCCGTGGGAGCTCCTTCAAGCTGGTTCCTATGTCCTTTTGATATGTCCTTATTTGTCTTTGAGAACTTCTTTGTTTTGTGGAATAACCCATCATCCCAGGCTCACCTTATAAATTGCCTGCCCCAGACCTGGAATTAGCCATTTCTCCAAGGAACCCTAGTGGGGAAAGGTATTTAGAAACCAAGATCTGGGTACTGGTGATGATCATTGATATTGAGAATTTGGGCCATCATTGCTTCTGGATCAATTGCCCTATCTATCTATCTATCTATCTATCTATCTATCTATCTATCTATCTATCTATCTATCTATCAACCTACCTACCTACCTATCATCTATCTCTATCTGGAGAACTTATACTGACATTTCCAATTCAAATTTTACATTGTGAATCTTTTGCTTAGCTCATTTGATTTTATACTTGCAGCTCTCTCTTACATTTGTTTATAAGAAAGAAAATCTCGATTCCGAAAATATTAACATCTTTACTTATTTGCTTTATATATCCAACAAGATATATAAAATGGTTTCCAAATCCCAATGCTGATAGCTCTTCCAAGTTAAATCTATTAACTAAAGACTTTTTTGTATAGTTCTTGTTGTCCTCCTACTGAGAAAGGATAATTGAACCACTGGGTTCAGAATTCACTTGGAGGTTTTCTTTTCTTTCTGTGGTTGTGGTATCAATTTTATGGTTGAGATCATTGTGTTTCAGTTTTAGGGTCTGCACAGGATGGACGCTCTTTGAGGTAACTTGGCCTGGAAAGAGAAGGTTCAGACTTGAAGGGGCCCCCTTCCTCTCCCTCTTTCTTGGTTTCCTTGCTGGAATCTAGGTGACTTGGCTATTGCAGAGGAGGAGGCGTGAGCTGGGGAAAGGAGGGATGTGGAGTGAGGTGCCTGAGAAGTGGACTTAAGGCCAGCCTGATGGCTTTGCCCAGGAGATGCATGTTCTACTGAACTCACACAGCTAGCAGATGCCTCCCGAGCACCCACTCTGTGCCTGGCAGTGAGCTCAGGGCTGAGACACACATGGGCGCAGCAGAGGGTCTCTGTCCCCACAGAGCTCCCAGGCCAGTAGGGATGAGAAGCCCAAATCCAATAAATGTGAGTGATTGGAGTGCAGATTGCTGCGAAATAGGATGTATCAGGGAACAGAGCCTTTTCAGAATTAGAGAGGCCTCTTCAAGCAGTGAGCTGAAGAATAGCAAGGAGATGGTTGATGAGGAGGCAGGGCGTTCCTGCAAAGAGCACGGCATGTGTGGGTGGGAGCTGCCTGTGGGAGGGGTGGGGTCCAGCGTAGCAGGCAGGGAGAGGCAGTGGCACAGTGACCTTGGGTTGGCATAGATGCCTAGGACCATAGAACAGAGGGTCTTGAAGGCCACGGTCAGGATTTGGAGAAACTAAATAAGTCTGTGCTCAGTTTTCGTAGGGGGAGTATCTCTGACGGAGTTTGGGAACCTCCTAAAGTCATACCCTAAATGTGTACCTAAGGGATAGGATGGTATCCCAGGCAGAGGGTCCTTACCTTGTATCGGATTCTCAGTGGGACTTGTCCAAAGGATGTAAGATTTTAGAATGGATAATATTATAGGAACCAAGGATTTAGGATTTCTCAACATTGCAAAAATCCATCCAGCAATTCCTTACCTTCTGTGGATTGGAAAGAGACATGAAGTCTTTGCGGCAGTGCCTCTCGGTCCTGCTTAGGGAACCTGGCGCCCTGGTGAGAGAACAGTTGGAGGCCCCTGGGATAATCGGTCATGAACTACATGAGTCTGGGGGAGTTTCCAGATCTCCAGGGTTCATTGTGTGTAAGAGGCACCTGGAGGAAGTATGGGTGCTGTGGAAGGAGGCCAGGTGGAGAAGTGGGGAAGAGTCTTCCCAGCCGAGGGACACACCCTTGCTCCTTCTGCGCTGAGTCCTCCGAATGCCTGAATTCAGGCTTCACAGCTTGGAGCCTATAGAAGCCAGGAGGGTCACATGTGTGAATCAGGCCTGGTGTTGGACATGGGGGAGTGGGGTGGCCTTGGGCAACCTGGAAAGTTTGTATGCTGCCTAAAATCCATGGGAGGGGGAAGGCAGTGTGGGCACCTGCTGGCATCAGCTCCTCATACTTGCCTCCAGGTGCTGAAGTGGGTGGAGTCGGCGATCCAGGCCTCCAAGGTGCACCTGCTGTCCACAGACCACGAGGAGGAGGGGGAGCACACATGGAAACTCCCCTTTGACCCCAGCCTGAAGGAGGTCACCATCTCATTGAGTGGGCCAGGGCCTGAGATTGAAGTCCAAGATCCACTGGGTATGGACCACCACGGGATTGGCTTCCTCTTTGGCCCCAAGACTAAGCTGGAAGCCCAGGATGGAAAAAAGAAAGAGACCAAGGGTGGCAGGGCTTCAGACATGAGGCTCTAGGAAGAAGGAAATGTGGGGTGGTGGGGCACGAAGTGGAGAGAGGGTGCCCATGGTGTGCGAGGAAGCAGGAGGGCCATGGCAACTGACGATGGGAATTAAAGTAGTGGTGGTCCCTGGATCGTGAGGCTCTCCCCAAGTCTTTTCCATGGTACCCCAGTGGATTCTTATGGTGGTGAGAACTCGTAGCACATCGTACAGATGGGAAGCTGGGGCTCCGGGTGCTGAGTGCTCATCAAGGTCAACAGAGTCAGGGGCAGTGTGATTCAGACGTGGTCACCTGGCCCCATGGTGCTCTGAGGATGTCATGAGCGCCCAGGTCTAGAGGCCAAACACACAGCCCACCCCTGGTTATCCTTGAGGGTGGAGCGTGGAGTGAGGCAGCAGCTCAAGGCAAGACACCTTGTCAGTTCTGGGAAGACTGAGGCTAGTGTTTGGTGCACTGTGGATTCCTGGAGACATGCGGGAATCCTGCCACCCCCAGGAAAGGGTTAGGGACTGAGCAGCCCTTGGGGCTTCCACAGGGAGGATCCTGCAGGAGGACGAGGGCCTCAAAGTGCTTCTCAACATCCCTGACTCGGCCAAGGTCGTAGCCTTTAAGCCTGAGCATCCTGGGCTGTGGTCCATCAAGGTAGGGGCACTGGGTTGCAGGAGAAGAGTGGACTAGCTTCACTGGGCTGGAACCATCTTCCTCCTGCTTGCCCTGGGGAGCCTGTGGCCTCGGGAAGCTGATGGCTTGAGTGTGGGTGGTGATATAGTCATATCAACAGAAGTAAAGGGTCAAGGACAGAGGAAGGGCATTCTGCCTTGTACCAGTAAGAAGAAATGGAGTGGTTTGGGGTTAGTTTGGGAACATTTAAGAAGGACTTGGAGAAATGACTTCAGGGTTCAGAGGTGCATGACCAAGCTGTGAAGAATGTGTAAAAGAAGCAAGAGCAACTTTGCTGGGAGGGCTCAGTGGGGCAGGGCTGGCAGGAAGAGGAGGGGCCTGCTGGAATAGATAAGGTGCTGGGAGCGAGGGACTGCGGGCCAGCTTGGCTCCCGACGGAGCATCCTGGGATGGGCAGGCGGCTGCCCTGGAAGAGGGGGGGTTTCTGCTGACCAGGCAAACATGTATTGAGCACCTTCTGCAGGCACTGTGCTAGGTGCTGCAGGTAAAGTGGCAGTACCACCACCTGCCTTTCAAACTCTGAGCACCTCTGAGCCAAGAGCTGTAATACCAGTGGGGAGGGCAAGGCAGGGAGTTAGACGTGCAGGGGGACAGACAGGGCCTGCAGGGGCTGAGGCGAGCTGAGGGGCAGCACGGCTTCAAGAGTGCTGCTCAGGTTGGGGTCATAAGCTGGGGCTTCAGCTCCTTCATTTGGGGAGCATTGTGCTGGGCCCCTTGGGAGCAGGTAAGTTGCCCGTGTGTCTACAAAAGCAGGATTCCAGCTGCTGATGCAGGGCTGGGTCAGGTTGGTCGCCTCCTGCCCTAAGCTGGAGTGCTGGGGTCCCATCCTCTGGTGATGTGAGACCTGGGCCTGTGCTAGGTCTATAGCAGTGGCCGCCATTCCGTGAGGATCACAGGCGTCAGCAACATTGACTTCCGAGCCGGCTTCTCCACTCAGCCCTCGCTGGACCTCAACCGCACCCTCGAGTGGCCCTTGCAAGGTACAGTACCCCAACCCTACAGACAGTGCTGCGCTGCCTCTGAAGACCTGGGGCTTGGCTTTGGGAGGTAGGTGGGAAGTGATGGGGGAACGCTTGGCTGTGTGTGACTGTGAAAGGGACCGTACAGGAGGCCAAGTGGGGCTGTGCCCCCAGACCACAGCGATGTAAACTGAGCTTCCAGGCCAGCATTCTTTCCATTAGCCCCAGCCAGGTGACATTGTGACATTTACCTTTAGAACATCCTTCCTGCCTCCAAAGTCAGTGTCCTGGAGGACACTTACACTGTGCCCTTTATTATTGAGTTCACACCTTCTCCTTTCTTTTTGTCAAAACAACTCTGCCTAGAGTCCTACTTCTTCAGTTTTCCAGTGAACAGCAGAGGCCAGTTCAATGAAAGAACACGTGCCAGCGAGTTGACGGCTTACCAAAAAAGGAAAGCAGTGCCTTACTGCAAAGGAAGGAATGTCCTGGGGGACATTTGGGTGTCCCAAGACTGAGGAAGGTTGGAGGAGCCTAGGGGGATATTGAGGGTGGAGGCACAGGCATCCAATTGGAAACCACCCACCAGGGTCCGAGAATGCCTGCATGCTCACTAAGGTTCCACTGGGAGAAGCCTGGGCACCGAGGCAGGCTTCTGGTGCAGGCTGCCTGAGCTCCACGCCAGGAAATACCATCTGGTGGCCAGGTCAAAGGTCTCAGTTTATAGATGGGAAAATGTAGTCCCTGTCATGGGACCATTTGGAGACTTTTGCAGGGACCAGCTCAGCTCAGCTCAGCTCTTCCTAGGAGGAGCCTGGATCAGGTCAGGCTGACTCTGGACCCTGAACAGTGACCAAAAATGGTGCAAGCCAGACCTTCAGTGCTTTCTTTCGAGTCTGTCTGTTCTAATGTTTGTTTTTCTTGTCAGCCCTTATCAGTTTTCCTGCCAGGACCGGGAGTCATATCTTGAAAGTGAAAAGGGGCTGCTTGCTCAGTTTGTGTGTTTTGCTGATAGCAGAAAGGGAAGAAGCAGGGAAACTTTGATTCCACTGTTCAGCCAGGACAGCCAAGATATCCTACGTGTAGTGATGGTATGGGGACTGAAAACTGACCTGTCCCCAGGGCCTGTCCCCAACGGAAGTGGGTGCAGGAGGCCACATGTGACCTTGCTGGGTTTCTGCTTTTGATAAAGATGTATATCCAAGATCTTTTTTTTTTTTTTTAGATGGAGTCTCACTCTGTCACCCAAACTGGAGTGCAGTGGTGCAATCTCTGTTCACTGTAACCTCTGCCCCTGGATTCAAGCAATTCTGTTGCCTCAGCCTCCTGAGCAGCTGGGATTATAGGTGCACACTATACACCTGGCTAATTTTTGTATTTTTAGTAGAGACAGGGTTTTGCCATGTTGGCCAGTTTGGTCTTGAACTCCTGACCTCAGGTGATCTGCCTGCCTCAGCCTCCCAAAGTGCTGGGATTACAGTCATGAGCCACCATGCCAGGTCATGATAATTTTTTTTAAAGAGAAACATGTGGGAGGCCAAGGTAGGAGGATAGCTTGAGGCCAGGAGTTCAAGGCCAGCCTGGACAACACAGCAAGACCTCATCTCTACAAAATTTAAAAAATTAGCCAGATATAGTGGTGCATACCTGTAGTCTCAGCTACTTGGGAGGCTGAGGTGGGAGGATTGCCAGAGCCCAAGAGTTTGAGGCTGCAGTGAGCTGTGATTACACCACTGCACTCCAGCCTGGATGACAGAAATTTTTTTGTTTTTTGTTTTTTTTGTTTTGTTTTGTTTTTTTGAGACGGAGTCTTGCTCTGTCGCCCGGGCTGGAGTGCAGTGGCCGGATCTCTCAGCTCACTGCAAGCTCTGCCTCCTAGGTTTAGGCCATTCTCCTGCCTCAGCCTCCCGAGTAGCTGGGACTACAGGCGCCCGCCACCTCGCCCGGCTAGTTTTTTCTTTTTGTATTTTTTAGTAGAGACGGGGTTTCACCGTGTTAGCCAGGATGGTCTCGATCTCCTGACCTCGTGATCCGCCCGTCTCGGCCTCCCAAAGTGCTGGGATTACAGGCTTGAGCCACCGCGCCCGGCAGAAATTTTTAAAAGATATTATGAAATTGGAGTCCAGTTCTGCCTCTTCTGGGATAGTGTGAAAAGTACCACATTTCCATCAAGACAGTAAAGAAAACCAAAGAAAACGTGACCATGGGGAGAGTCTGGTCAGAAGTTGGAGTCCCCAGACTTGGTGTTTGCTTTATCTTAGACCATTCCCTGAAACCTGTCTGATTATGACCCACACTACAGCTAATGGGGTGGGGGACAGTTCTACTCCATGGGACTCCAAGTCAGTGCAGACAGAGGGGATGCAGCCATTGGGAAGCCGTGGTTGGACGACTGTGGTGTTTCAGCACCACGGACAGTAGCAAGGTCCCTCTCTACCTATCCCATCCCCAGCGTTAGTCAGCACCAGGGTATGTAGGGAAGGAGGAACCAGGTAGGAAGGGCCAGGCAAGTAGGACCCCTGGGGTGTGGTTCAAGGGCCCCTACTTGAGGTGGATCACAGAGCCAGACACTGACGCCAGCACTTTGTTCTTCACCTTCCCTCTGCAGGGGTCCCCATCTCCCTGGTGATCAATTCCACGGGCCTGCAGGCACCTGGCCTCCTAGACTCGGTGGAGCTGGCACAGAGCTCAGGGAAGCCCCTCCTGACCCTGCCCATGAAGACCCTCTCCAATGGCTCCACCCATCAGCTGTGGGGCGGGCCGCCCTTCCACACCCCCAAGGAGCACTTCTACCTCAAGGTGAAGGGCAAGGACCATGAGGGAAACCCCCTCCTTCGTGTCTCTGGAGTGTCCTACAGTGGGATGGCCCCAGGTGAGTGGTTGGCTGTTTTGTCCCCCAGCCCCCTGGCTCACTCAGAGTCCCATTTCTTCCTGGAGCCTTCCCTGACTGGATTAGATTAAATTAGATTAGAAAGTATTTGTTCGTTAAGCTTCTATGGACAGCTATTCCCTATAAGGCATTTTGTTAAATACTAAGGTGCTTCAGATGTGGCTCTCGGCTCAAAGGTTTAGAACAAAGTCATCCATTCAGTATCCATTCATCCATCTACCCATTCATCCATCCATCCACCCATTCATTCATCCGCTGACCCATTAACTCGTCTACCCATCTACCCACCCATTCATCCACTCATCCACCCACCCATTCATGCATCCATTGACTCACCTATTCATCCATCCACCCACCCATTCAATTACCCATCCACCCACCCATTCACTCACCTATCCATCTACCTACCCATTCATCCACTCATCCAACCACCCAGTCATGCATCCATTGACTCACCTATTCATCCATCCACCCACCCATTCACTCACCCATTCATTTACCCATTCATGCATCCATCCACTTACCCATTCATGCATCCATCCACTCACCCACTCGTGCATCCACCCACCCACCTATCTATCTATTCATCCATCCACTCACCCCTTCAGTCACCCATCCATCTACCCACCCATTCACTATTAATTCACCTATCTATCCATCTGTTTATCCATCTATCCACCCATTCATCCACCCACCTGTCCACCCACCCATCCACCCATCTATTCAGCATTCATCGTGAGTATCTACTATGTACCAGTCATGGTGCTAGGCACTGTAGACACAGCAATGGGCAGGGAAGACATGGGCATTTGCTCTTCCATAATCACAATCGCTGTCATAATCACAATCATCTAAGTCACCATTTGGACACTTTCCATGGGGCAGTCCTGGGCCAAGCTCCTGCCATGTGCTAGCTCACTGATGCTTACAGCTTTTCTGAGGTGTGTCCCCACTTCATAGATAAGGAAACTGAGCCCACCTGGCTCACAGGGCTGCCCTGGGGGTGCCCAGGCTAATGCACACAACAAGATAGCATTTGGGTCCTCAGAGGCCACACTCAGAATGTATCCATTTGTGGGCAAGGGTCCTCCAGTGTGGCAGCTGCTGTTACCATTACATCATTGCAGGAACAGGTCGATTTGTCCTCTAATCTTTGGCCATGGTCTGTTGGTTCCCATATGTGTGGCTTTTTGCTGGTTTCCTGAGTGTCCCTGAGGTATCACTGTTCAGGCTGGAAGCTCCCAGGGAGATGGGTGGATCTTTGGCCTTTCAGATCTGCCCCTGGTCCTAGCAGGGATGTCTAGAGCCACTGGTCATCTTGCCTGCTGGCTTCATTGCCTTTCTCCTGCTGGCTTCATTGCCTTTCTCCTGCTCACTGTCTCCCTCCCCTGGAGGTGGCCTGAGGGGAGCTTACAAAGGTGGATGTCACTAACATTCTAGCACTTCTTTGTGGGAGATCTCAGTGAGAGGCATCCTCCTCTGTCCACTTCAAATAGGGATGCAGGGAGGGGAAGAAAGGCCAGCTCTTGAGGCTGGCCATGGTGCCCATCGTGCCCATGGTGCCCATGGTTGGTAGAGGACTTTGAGGACCTGGGTGGGGCAGGGCAGGGCTGGGCAGGAGAGCTGGAGACCTATTCTTTCCAGCCTCCCAGCTTCCACTCCCCTCCTGTGGTTCCGGGGCCTCTCTTCCCTTGGCCTTTGCAGCCTTGAGGAGGAACTTTCAGGAAGGAATTTCAGCAGGGGGAATAACAGCCTCTGTTTTCTTTCCCCTGTTCTTTCAGATGGATCCAAGAGTTTGGAGCTTAGCTCTGGCTTTTGTTCTCTATCTCAGCTCTAGATTGGAGTTGGGGGAGGGATTGGTTTGGATTTTTGTTTCCTTCCCTGCCCTCCAGGTCTGGAAGGCTGGGATTTCGCCTTGTAGCAGGTGGCTCTGGGTTTGGAGAGATGAGGGCGGTCCCTTTTAGCTCATGGAAATGGGGAGCCCAAGCTGGCTTGGCAGAGGCTCCCAGGGTGCGTGGGTGAGCGGCGACGGCTTTGCACACAGCCGAGGACGTGGCTGGATGGTCGGATACCCCTCCCCCCCGGGACAGATGTGGCAGGGAGCCTGGAGCATGATGTCACCACTGCCTGCCCATCCCCAGCCTGGGCTCCGAGGAGGTCTAGTGCATTGTCTCACCCCCGGAGCATCTCTGCTGGGCTCCTCTGCTGGCGGGGATGGGGAGACAGTGATACACAGATTGAGCCCTTGCCAGGGAGCACCCAGCTCTGATGGGCCACGGCCAACCCTGTGGGGCAGTTTCTCAGACTTCTCCATTGAAGTAATTCCAATAGCCAAGGGAAGGGACTGTGTCACTCCAAGACCAGGCTCAGGCCAGGGGGACAGTGGCGTCTGATTGGGGTCCCATAGGGCTCATTACAAGCTATGAAATTTTATTGAAGTCTCTGGTTTTATCTCAAAAATGTGTGCGAATTTTGCATTTATACCCATCCTCTAGCTGTGCCTTTTTTTTTTTTTTTGAGATGGAGTGTCTCTCTGTAGCCCAGGCTGGAGTGTAGTGGTGCGATCTTGGCTCACTGCAACCTCCGCCTCCCGGATCCCAGTTCAAACAATTCTCCTGCCTCAGCCTCCTGAGTAGTAGCTGAGATTACAGGAATAGGCCACCATGCCCAGCTAAGCTTTGTATTTTTAGTAGAGACAAGGTTTCACCATGTTGGCCAGGCTGGTCTTGAACTCCTGACCTCGTGATCTGCCCACCTCCGCCTCCCAAAGTGCTGGGATTATAGGCGTGAGCCACTGCGCCTGGACTGGTGGGCTAATTTTTAAATGAAAAGGCTTATTTCCAACAAAGTTGGGTAAAACTGATGTTCTAGGCAGAGAAGCAATTGCACAAACCCACGCATACCCTTGGGAGCCTAATCCTAGTTGGTAGCATTTCATCGGATTTCATACAATTGAGGCGGTGCAGCGGAAGGGCCTGGTCCGGGCTGGCCAGTCTTGAGTTGAATAGTCTAACAAACCACAAAAGCCCCAGGAGCTGCGCCTAGGGAAACTGGTGATGCCACATGTATTGTGCCACGAGTTCTCCATGCACCACTTCTCACCAGCTCCTCAGGACAACACAGGGAGGATGGTACCATGATCACCCCATTTTGCAGAGGTGAAAACTGAGCTTAGAGAGGTGACCACCAAGTGGTGGAGCCAGGGGTTGAATCCTGGCCTCCTGGCTGCTGGTACATCCCTACGGGTCTCTGTGTCACTGGGTGGGGTGAGGGGGCGGTGGGCAGACATTCTGAGTCCTGGTCCCTGCCTACAGGCGCTCCCCTCGTCAGCATGGCCCCCAGGATCCATGGCTACCTGCACCAGCCCCTGCTGGTCTCCTGCTCGGTGCACAGCGCCCTTCCCTTCCGGCTACAGCTGCGGCGAGGTGAAGCCAGGCTGGGCGAAGAGAGGCACTTTCAGTGAGTGGCCCCCGGCAGCTGATTGTCCCCAGCCACAGGCTCCTGGCTGCTGAGGCCCGGGAGGGATCTCAGGGGAGTGGGTGGCGGGAGAGAGACCTTGGTCTCTGTCACTGTCCTCCTGGGCAGCCCAGCCTGGGACTTCCAGTGCAGCCAGGGATGGAGAAATTTGTCCCTGAGACTCCCACCACTGCTGGGCCATCAGCTGGTGAAGAAGCCGGGGGCCTTCCTCAGCTCCCGGAAAACTCAGCCCATGCAGGGCCCAGCCGTGGGCATCAGAGCAGGAAGGATGGGAGCCCAGGACTTGGAGAGAGTAAGGACCTGACTCCAAGTCACACAGCATGTCATGGACTGTCCATGTACTTGGCTGTGTACGTCTTCTCACTGCGTCTCACAGAGGAATTGGGGTCTGCCCTTGGGGCAGGATTCAGGGGACTGAAGTCCTGAGGGGCAGATGAGGCCAGGGAGGCCCTGACCAGTGATTGTGCGTCTCCTACTGTTCCCTGTTCACAGGCAGTCAGGAAACAGCAGCTGGGAGATCCCGCGGGCCTCCAAGGCCGAGGAGGGCATGTACGAGTGCACAGCCATCAGCAGGGCTGGGATCGGGCGAGCAAAGGCCCAGATTGTCGTCACAGGTCTGTCCCTTGGGGCCCCTCCATGTACCCCTTCTTACCCTCTTCCTGGGTTCTTCCGCCTAGGATTTCCTCCCGGTGAGTCTCCAGCCAGCTGCCGGGACTGTTCGTCATCCCGCGTCTGGCTACCCAGGCTGCCACCTGCCTGCTGCCCTTCCTTTGTGTCTGTCTCACCCAGGAACGGCCTGTGGGTCTCAGCTGGAGGAAGGCTGAGGACGCGGCTTGGGTCTTCCTGCCCTGCCCAGCTTTGATCCCAGCTCTGACTTCTTGAGGCTCGGCTTTCAGGGGCCGCCATCCATCTCGCAGTCAGGACAACCTTTGTGCCTCCAAGTCCTGGCCGGGATGGTGCCATCGAGCTGGGGAGGTTGGAAACACCACAGACTGTCTCCAAATGAAATTGGTTTTATTTTAAAAATTACGAATGCAAGCTGCTTTGTAGAGGAAAAAAAAGGAACCCGTAAGTGTGGAAAGATCAGCCACTCTACATAGACAGCCAGAAACTACACATGCTCCTTGTAGGGAGGCTGGAAAAATATAAACAACGAAAGAGAAGATCAAAATAACTTGTAATCCCTCCATTCTGCCATTTGATTTACTTCCTTTTCGGTTTTTTTCTATGTTCAGCAGTCTCTGATCTTGCCACTTCTTGTGGCTTTTTGCTATCCAGATAGCAGTTTGCTTAGTGCTTTCCTCCCTGGGGACATATTTGGCTGCTATAAATAGCCTTGCTGTTGGTACAGAGAACCGTTTTGAACACATTGCTCTCTTCCCCTGGCTGGAGATTTCCAAGGCTTTATTCCTCAGTGTGGCATCTTCGACTCGGAGGCACGAAGATGGGCGCCCGGCTTGCTGCACATTGCACTGGCTGTTATTTGGAGAGCAGGCGTGTATCGTGCAGTCCCTGGCGGGTGTATAATGGTGGTGGGAGAAATGACCTCCCACTGGGGTGATGCCTGATGGTGAGCAGATGCTGGTCACCCATGCTGCTGGCTGACATATCCTGAACGATCTGGTTCCGGCGGACCTGCACCTCAGGGTGGGGTTAGAGCAGGGTCCCAGGTCTAGGCAGCATCTGGGCTTACACGATGACCCCCTCCCTTGCCTCAGGTCCTCGGTTCCTCCTGTGCTTATGTCCCTGCAGATCCCCCGCCGCAGCTGGTCCCTGCTCCCAACGTGACCGTGTCCCCAGGGGAGACTGCCATCCTATCCTGCCAGGTCCTAGGCGAGGCCCCCTACAACCTGACGTGGGTCCGGGACTGGCGAGTCCTGCCGGCCTCGACGGGCCGAGTCGCCCAGCTGGCTGACCTGTCCCTGGAGGTCAGGGGCATCATCCCCACAGATGGCGGGAGGTACCAGTGCATGGCCAGCAACGCCAATGGGGTCACAAGGGCATCCGTCTGGCTCCTGGTGCGAGGTGAGGCTCATTCTGCTGCTGCTGTTCCCTGGTTCAACACTCGACCTAGTGTTTACCCCAGAAGCCGTGACTCCCTCCCTCTGCTCAGACATTGTCTCTGGTAGGCAACAGCAGCCCTTTCAATGTTTTTTGAACTTTCAGGGAGAGAGAATTCTGTAGCCTCCTAGTCAAAGTCTAATGACTCTCACTGCTGGAAAGTTCCTCCTAATACCTAACTTAAATTTCTACTGCTGTAGGCCAAGCCAATTTCACTGTGTCTTGTCCTTTTTTCTGTGCCATCGAGCCCCTCCATTGTTCCCCACTCCCCACTGCACCCTGCCCAATATGTAGGGCAGGGACTGAACACTGGAACCTTGTGGAAGCTCAGAAGTCAGATGTATTTGGCAGAGATCGGGCAGCACTGACTAGATGGGGGCGGAGGAGGCAGTGCCAAGAGCACCCATATGGGAGTTTTAAGATCCGGGTATGGCCTCAGGTCTACCGAGAATCTAGACAGAGCCTCCTCCCCAAGTGTAAAAACGAGGATGTTGAACAAGTGTTCTCTCTTGTGCCAGTGGCTTTTGAGTGGCTGCTGGAGTGTGTTGGGCAGGATTCTGAGGCTGTGTCTAGGCTCTGCAGGAAGGAGGGATCCACCAGCGGTGTCTGCCGCCAGTGTGGGAGGGCTGTGGTTGCTGTTTCTAGATGTGCGGGCCTGTGAGCTCTGTTTGAGTCTGACCAGCCTGTTGTTTGTAGTTTCCAAAAGGCCAGGTTAGAACCTAAGCTTGGGGCCAATAGTAGGGCAGGCCTTGGGGTCAGCCTCAAGGTCACTGGAGACAGGAGCCATTCCCAGCCCGGGCAGCGGCCTGACGTCTCCCTAAGGCTCCCCAGAGTGCTCAACCTGGAGTGGATGTTCCAGGGGCACAGGGCTCCAGGCTGGGATGGTTGGAAAATCAGCCTCCATGTGGCCTGGGGATGTGCTTGGTGGCCGCCTGGTCTACCCAGTTCCCAGAGAAGCCACCCCCGGGGGACTGAAGCCCTCTGGGGTCTTTGCTTTCTCTGTCTTGCCCATCTGTGACTGTGGGAGGGGAAGGGCCCGGGGCTGGGTGCCTGGGAAGGCACGGCTGCTCTGATGGGCTCATCCTCACCCATCCACTTTTTGGGTTATAGAGGCCCCACAGGTCAGCATCCACACCAGCTCCCAGCACTTCTCCCAGGGTGTGGAGGTGAAGGTCAGCTGCTCAGCCTCTGGGTACCCCACACCCCACATCTCCTGGAGCCGTGAGGGCCAAACCCTACAAGAGGACAGCAGGTGAGGGGCAGGACTCGCAGGGGACCTCTCTGGGCCTTGGCCTTCCTACCTGTAAATGAGGGAGTAGCATTTGCCTTCCTTGCTCCTGGGAACATTTGAGACTCGGGAGTGAGATCACTTTGGAAACATGATGCCACCGTGTGGGCTCAGTGCTCGGGGGCTCAGGCTGTGCGGACCTGCGCCCGAATCCTGCCCCCATCGTTCGGGCTGTGCGGACCAGCGCCGGAGTCCCACCCCCACCATTCAGGATGCGCAGACCTGCGCCCAAATCCCGCCCCC